>NC_063181.1:30811795-31111795 GCF_023159225.1 Perognathus longimembris pacificus | reverse complement strand
TTTTAAATCCAGACATAGACACAAGGTCAGGGGAGCAGGTTCCCTCCTTGTTTATCCTAAGCCCAAGTCAGCTCCTCTCCCTTCCCGGAGGCTGTGGACTTCTATCGTTTTCTGAAAGGTCAAGGTTTCTGAACTCGGCTATTGTGAAAGGTCTGTAATTCTGTTGACCTCCCCTCCAGTCTTTCCATCTGGGGACTCACATTCCTTCATGCCAAATTCTTTCCATTTCTATGAGTCACCTAAGAATTTAAGTAGTTCCCACTTTCTATGCCCCAGGCAGATATTAGTGACAAACCATGGATGGATGGATGGATGGATGGATGGATGGATGGATGGATGGATCTGTGGGTTTAGGCTACTTTCACCCTCTTGTTATACAGAACTATTTGTTCCCAATGATGAGCTCACCACCCTAAAAATACTAATCACTATTAAAAAGCCAAGGAAAGTGAATAAGAGCTCCAAGGCTGCTACAAAAGTACTTTGCCAAACACACACATGCACACAATTAGACCTACATGAAAACTTAATATAAAGCCATCTGAGAAACGGCTCAGACTTGGGCTAGTTCCTGCAATTCCAAGCCCAACCACAGCGCCAGCTCTTGAATCCTCCAGCAGCCCTGACCAGGGGAGACTATCTCTCCATAGGGAGGACTTGAGTGATGGCTCTCAGTGCACCTGGCTTAGCTGAATGTGGCCAATGCTCGGATTGCCTCTGCCAGTGGTGTCCCATGCAGAGAGCCAGTCAGGCTGGGATAAGCACCCTTCACAAAGCAACTTGGACATTGTGCTGCTAGCTGTGCCCATTAGCACTAGGACCAATCTGCTATTTATGCAACGAACAGGTTCAGAGGCAGATGTTCTCCCCAGCACTGTGCTGAAACTGGGCATGTAAGGATTCTTCCTCAGAGATCTGAATGACTCCAGGCCCCACCCATTCCCCTGTCTCCATCAGCAGCCATCCTCCCTCAAAGGAATTGAATGCTCCCTTGGAGCTGTCCTATAAAAGCCACCAGTTGCCCCTCACCTCCACCAGGCTAGCATCATAGTCCACAGAGTCCCTTGACAACGTTCACAGAAGCATAGTCCTCAAAGCTGGCTGTGATTCCAAATTACACATAGAGCTTCCCACATCCAAAACTGAGTCCTTCTGTGGGACTCCAATGCTATAGATCAGGATTGGGCCTGACATCACACCATCTGCCCTGAAGGGTTTTGTTTTTTCTTCTAACTTTACCTTTCATCAGTATCAGATGTGTGTGTTTGTCTTATAAATAGAAGGTGCATTTGCCAGCGCTCAGGAGGAGAATACTCAGCAGAATCATCAGATTCTTGCTAGCATTGCCTGTGATTTAAGCACATAGAAAGTGAGAGAATACTGGGCTTCAGATCAGCCTCGTAAGTCCAGCTGCTCATTGACAATGAGCACGGAATGTATCACCACCCTCGGAACCTCCACATCTTCAGTTATTGGTTCCAGAGGTGAATCACAAATGTAATGCATTTCCACTTTGAATGTATGTACTAGTATGGGCTAGAGAAGAAAATTGTTAACCACCCCATGGTAGGTTTAAAAAGCCAACAAAGGAGAATCTAAGTAGAGTTGTCCAAGAAAAGGCCCTTCCTCCTAGAACTTTCATATACAATAGGGGATAACACACACACACACACACACACACACACACACACACACACACACGTTGTTGGAAAGCAGTCCCTTTACTGTCTTGCAGACCTGAAGTGGAAGTGCGTCTGACTTCACCAAGATCCCTGCATAAATCATAAGAAATAGCATTGACTGGCGCTGCCTGCAGCCTCCTTGGACTTTTGAACACCAGCAACCTGCAGTTTGGGAAGGAATGAGCCCCTGAGTCAGAGCTGAGAGCTGCTACTCTCCGCAGCCTGGGCCTCTCCAGTAAGAGTCACCATCCAAGCTCAGTGGGTGCGGAAGTACTCCTCTTCCAGTTGACATGGAGATAAGAATAGTGACTTTGAGGAAAGTTACTGGTAGACAGGTTTTCCCATCAGCTCAGGAAATCAGCTCTGTCAATTTATTGCTCAGTCCCAACAGTCATTAACGGAGAGCAGACGGCTAGCTTGTTGCTTAGCAGAATGAATAGAGGTGAGTTGTGTTGGCCCCTTTTGTCTATCCTCACTTTGTTCATGAATTGAGAATAGGAATTTGACAAGAAGACTAAGAAAGAAGCCCTGGGATTGGTGCATTTCAGCCTGGCCAGCAGGGTGGCAAGTTCCCCAGAAGTTTCCAGTAGAGAGGAAAAACCTTGAGCAAAGACACTAGTGTCAAGTCCTAAAATAAGCTAAGATCTGGAATCTTACATGACATTCTACCTGAAGATATTTCATGTAATGCTACCTCAAGTTCTTGCTCTGGTCAATGCCCATAGTACTGTCTGCCACCTACAGAAGGACAGCAGTGGAGAAATAGCCCATTACTGAGCTCTTGTGGAATTTGCTGAGGTTCTTACTACCTGGTTCCCTAACCACAGTCTTTGCAGAGCATTGGAAATGCCAGGATTATCCAGCCATTCAGAAGCAGTCAGACAGCAACAATGAGAGACGACAGAGACAGGCATCTGCCTTTCATGTATTGTACACTGGTCATTGTTGGAGACTTGGCTGTGCCTCGGGGAAAGATAGTCCTCCCCTGTGCCTGTGGATGGAGCTGTGGAGCTTCAGAGAGAAAGAACTACATTGGGAGAAGAGCAGAGATGGGAGGACTAAGCCCCGAAGCACTAACTCTCCCAGTTGGGGTTCCCCAGTGGGGCTCCCAGGCCTTCCTAAGCCAAGAGGAGCTTAGGTGAAGGTAGAGGTGGGAAATACTCTGTATCGCCTTTTTCATTTTATAGCCATGCCCTGATAATCCAGAGCCTATCAGGTTCCCTGCTCCAGCAAGTGCTCACCTGTATCCACCTCTTCTGCCTTCCCCTCACTGCAGGCAGAGTCTCTACTTCTTCAGCCTCCACACCCAACAATCTGGTTCTCCAAGCAGAATGTGAAGACCTACCTCTTCCAGAAACCACTCTGGCTGGCATTCTCCTTCCACTCTGATTCTTGTTACTTGCGATGCCCTCATTAGAAGAATGACAACACTGGACTTGTGAGCTTGAGCCTTTTGAGAGATACTTCATGTAAATGAAATTTATGAATGGATTCTAGATCCAGAAATAAGCAGCTCATGACAAGGACTGGGATAAGGCCGAGGCAGGCTCTGTTTTTCATGGGTGTCACTGTAACTCTCCAGAGCACCATTCATCTAGCCTATAAAGTGATAGTGACTCCTTCAAGTTGTTCAGTACATACCAACATAGCCACACATGGAAGTACTATGCAACTTCCAGATGGCTTTTTGTAGCTGTCCATGGATGACCACAAAGAATAAGGATGAACTGAGCTCAAGTTCAGTTGAAAAAATAAAATAAAAGCAACCAGCCTAGCCTGTGGTTTAGGAAAAAGCTGGCTTCTGCTCCTTGGCATACTGTAATTTATGTGCCAGGAATGAGGCTGACTGGTCCCCAGCATCTGCTGGAGCCTTTGAGCCCTCTTCACGATGAAGAAATGCTGGGCCACACTTTGAGCCAAACCAAAGGGTGAACCAGATTTCTGCTGCCTGACAACCAGCACCATCCACTTGAAACTTATGGCCACAAGCCTTAGGAACTTCAAATGCCTAGTGACTTCCCAACACCATAGTCCCTCTTCATTTTCTCTGACCCAAAGAGCACCCTGACCTCACAGGTTGCCCACACACTTACGGGAGACGGCCACTGAGCAACTGGGCCATTAGTCATTCTATTGAGTTTCCAGACAGTGCGTAAGCACAGGCACTCTACCGCGAGCAGGAAATGATCAGTAGAAGTGGAAGTGACAGGGTGTTTAGAAAACATTGAACCAAGGAAGCTTGAAAGGTCTTTGAGCATTACTAAGTAAACCTTCAGGATGACCAGAGGGCAGAGTATGAAATGGAAAGCAGTAACGCTTTCTGTGAGTGGGAGAGATTTGGTCACAGGCTGTAAGGGTACTAGGAGTAGTCTGAATGAAGCCTCCCAATACTGACAACCATCACCATCTCTTTGAAGGATCAAGTGCCATTCAGCAAATATTCAGAACAAAGTAACTGGTTCTCTATATCCATCTTAGTAGTCTAGACTGCTCATTCTCTGAGATACACAGTAGCACCCAAGGGCACTCCTTCTGAAATAACCCAACTATGATCACAAGAGATAAACTAGCATCAAGACCAAATGGTTCCACAGAGCATCAAATACCTGTTGAAGCCTCAGAGCAATCCCCATGGCTTACATACTCTTATGAGAAAAAAATGAGGCTGAAAGGAAACAGCTGAGCATCAAAGTCGGGGTGGAAACCACAACCAATGTGGCCCAGCATCCTCTCAGCATTTCCACAAAGTGCCCTGAGAGAGCTGCGTCAACTCCTTCTTAGAGGCACAGAGGAAGAATGAAGACAGAGGAAGGCAGCAGCACTGGGGAGACTAAGCCTACTGTGATGGGTGTGAAAAGCAGTGACAACAACACGGATGTGCTTTGCAAACCGCAGCCTCTGTAGTCCTTTGCTTTTGAGTATTCACCACCACAGGTTGACATCTCACATGGCTTTAATCAGTCCATAAAGTGTGGGGGGGGGGGGACTGCCTCAGATGATGGGGGTCTGGAACACCAGCTAAGGGGCCAATGCCTGGCAGTGTCACTCTTATAGAATTTGGAGGTCTCTTTCCATTCTGCTGTGGGGAATCAAGATGGCTAACAATCTTGCCAGTGCCTTATTTGCTTTCCATGGGCATATGTTAGTGGGTATGTCAGCTTTGGACAGCTTCTCTACACAAAATACACACACACACACACTGCCCCTTGCCAAACAAATGGGGCCTCACACATCCCCTTTCCAAAGTGCCCTCTTGCTCTGATAACCAAAGGTAAAAAGCAAGCCAGGCAGGGCCAGCAAGCACATATGACTTCCTGCTTGCAGGGGGACAACACAGGAGATGTGCTCCCTCACATCGGGGACAGGCCTGCCTTTGCCCCTGACTTTAAACTCATCCTACATCCCTGGCTTCCTTACCCTTGCTATCCCAAGTCACCACAGGCTCCCAGTTAATCACGTCAGAACTCGCTGCCAGGGCCTACACTGCATGGTGCCTTCTACCCGGCTTCAGAGTCACCTCTTCCTCCCAACCCTAGGATTCCCCAGTGCTCCCTTGACCGGTATCACTTAGGCCTTGTAAAGTGCTCCCATCTTTCACAGCACTGCCCCGCCTTTTCCCCTGGCCCATTGCAGACCAGACCCCCCCCCCCTCCCCTGAATCTCTCCTTCCCTGTCGAACCTGGGACTTGACTTCCCCATTTCATGCCAAGCATCAGTCCTGGCTCCTCATTTGAACCCTTCATTCTCAGATCAGTGGCCATAGCTGCTATTTCTTTGCCACCTGGCACATAAGGAGGGCTTGTTAGTTGGCTTGGAAAGGAACATCTGTCCTTTTGGCCAGCAGCAATCTCTACGGGGGATGGCAGCTGTGGGCTCTCTTGGGCTGGGCTCTTCCAAGGCCACAACAAATGTATTCCAGAGGCCCAGGAAACCAAACCTCAGCACCTGCCCAGATCTGCACCCTCTCAAGTGAGACCTCAGGAGTCAAATCCCAACTCATGTTAGCTCCACATTGTTTTGTGTGATGTCCCAGTGACACAAGGAAAAGAATTAGAAAACAGCCTCCATTGTTGCATATTGAGTCAGTTATGAACTTCTACAAACAAGGTTCAAACTTCTCCAAATTGGAGTTATTTTTATAGTACAGTACAATGACGCCAAAGAACACTTACCATTTGTGTGGTGGCGACTGCTGCAAGAGCCTCTGTAAGGCCTGCCATGTGCGTGTTTGCTTTCGTGAGCTGGGGTTCTCTCATTGTAATGTAATTATGAATTTTATGTGCAAGGCTTGCTCCATATGGATAAAATACTGAAGTGCTAGTGCTGGAAACTGACTTTTCTAAGGCAGCAGAGGGGGGATAGGACAGCAGATGGCACAGTAAGCTCACTGGCAGGCCGAGGCCCTGGCAGGGGCTTGCAGGAGGGCCCAGGCAGAATGTGGGCTGAAACTCCATCCCTGCCACTGTATCAGTCAGCTTTCCATTGCTATGTCAAGTCTGACATAATCAACTTACAAAGAGGAAAATTTTGTTCCAGCTCAGTTGTAGAGGTTCCAGTCCCTTGGGCTGTTGGCCCAAAACATCCCTGGGGCCTGTGGGAAGCTATACATGGCAGGAAGTGGGTGATGGGATCTACAGTTCATCTTGTGGAAAGGATACGTAAAGAATGTAAACACTCAGGGGTCCCAAGGAGTGCATAGCCCAATGACAAAACCTTAAGGTTTTTTCCACCTCCCAATAGTACCTCTCTGAGGACACTTAGACCATTAAGGAATATTCAACATCCAAACTTTATCAACTGCCTGCGTCTGTGTGCCCTTAGATAAGTGGCTGACTGAGCAATAATGCCTTATAGCTTAACAGGCACTCAAAAATTTTACATATAGAGTACCATGCAATGTCCCAAATGCATTTAGCTTGAGTTAAGCATTACATTGTTTTGTGCATAACTTTTTACCTCTTCAGAAATGCTAAGTTCTGTTCACTTATGGTGACACATTGAAAATCTCTTGCTCTTTTAAATACAGTGCATTCTCATTTGTAGCTACTCTGCTCTGTGATAAATATCAGAAATGATTTCTCCTAAGTGTAACTTTGTACCCCCTCAAGTTTTTTTTCCTATCCCCAGCTCTCTAGTTTATTGTAACCTTCTATAACACCAATTGCTCTGTTCCTGAATTAGTTCATTTCACATAATGAGCTCCAATTTTATCCATGTAGTTAACAAATGATGGATTTCCACTATCCCATAGCTGAATAGTAAATATTACATTTCCTTTTGGGTATCTGAGGCCAGACTAGGCTACAGAGTGAGACACAAACTTTCAATCTTCCTGCCTCCGCCTCTCAAGGGCTGGGATTACACACAAGGGCTGGGTACACACCTAGTGTGTACCACACTTTTTTCTTTACTCAGTTTATGGGCACTTGGGTTGTTTTCATTTCTTGATTATTGTGAATAAATCTGAGAGTAAAATAAGTATGTTAAAGAGAGAGCTGAATTTCTTTGGATGTGTAGCCAGTAGTTAGTTCTTATAGTTGTATTTCTAGAACTGTTTACCAAAATGACTGTACTAACATTCCCACCCACAGTGTGTTCTACATTCTCACTGTCACTGTATACCCTTGGTCTTTCAGATTATAGCCATTCTTAGAGATTTCTAGCATTGTATTCAGTGATGTTGAGCATTTAACATACCAGCTAGCCATTTGCATGTTTTAAGAAATGTATTTCCAGGGCTGGTAATGTGGCCTAGTGGTAGAGTGCTTGCCTCGCATACATGAAGTCCTGGGTTTGATCCTCAAGCACCACATATATAGAAAAAGCCAGAAGTGGTGCTGTGGTTTAAAAGCTAGAGTGCTATCCTCGAGCAAAAAGAAGCCAGGGACAGTGCTCAGGCCCTGAGTCTCAAGTGCCAGGACTGGCAAAAAAATAAAAAAAAGAAAGAAAGAAAAGAAAAGAAAGAAATGTCTATTTCCAATTTTTTAGGTGCATTGCTTGGGTTTTTAGATAGTGAGTTGTTTGACAAGGTGTAAAAATGTACACTATAAAAGGAACTGTTACGTAGTTCACAAACACTACTTACATTCTACAGGTTCCTTCACTGTTGATTGCTTTGCTGTGTGGAAGCTTTTTAGTTTGATGTAAACTCATTTGCTTGTTTTTACTCTTTTATTCTGTGATGTCTGATGTCTTACAAATGTCTTGAAGTACTTCCCTATGTTTTCTTCTAGCAGTTTCACAATTTCAGGACTTCAGCCCAAGATGGATTGAACACTCATCTTCATAATTGGTAAGATAAGGGTCTAGCTTCATTCTTCTGAATATGGATATCTAATTTTCCCATGTACTAAAGAGGCTGGCCTTTTTCAGTGAATATTTTGGGCACCTTCAAGAACATATCCTAGTTTTCAAAGAAAAGCAAAAACACGGAGCATATGATGAACGGTTCATGTGTATGTAATAACTAAACACCCTACTGAGTTATGACTAACTTGTCTGTACACACATGGGTCCTACAAAGCCTAAAGAGATTAATCCCGTAGCTGGAGTCCCAGGAAGTAGTGGGCAAGGATGCAAGTTAGGAGTTGGGTGGGGTTCCTGGTGATCACGCTGGTTCAAGCAGTACCATCTAATACAAACAATAGACTCCTGTCTCTGGGACCCAAGCCCTGTTTGGTCAGTACATATGAGTATATTGGTGCTTGAATTCTCCATGTCTACCAAGAATCCAATAGAGTAGGATGGGAGAGAAGAGACACTAAGCAGAGAACACCCTGGCTTCCAGACAGAAAGACATTTTTTTACTTTTTTCCCTTTTTTTTTTTCTTTCTAGTATTAGTCATTGTACTCTGGGTCACAGAACCCTCCCTTAGCTTTTTCATTCAAGTCTACTGCCCTACCACTTGAGCTATTCTTCCACTCTGGCTTTAATTGGAAATAGTCTCACACATTTGTAGCTGGGGTTACAGGTTTGAGTCACTGGCACCCCAGATCACCTGCTTTTTGAAAAGGGTAATAAGATGTAACTACTCTGGCCAACCACTTGTCAACTATCTTGTGGATTTACATTGAGCATAGTTTCTTGTCAATTAGCATACTCGTTCCTGGTTCTGCAGTTTCCCATTTAAGTTGCCAAAGACCTAAATCATAACAGCAAAATAAGTCCTGGTCTTTTCAAGTTTCTCTGAAGGTAAAGATGCCCCTAGTCTTTGAAGTCAGAAGATTCAATTATGAAAGTATTCTCCAAGCAGAGATGAGCGGAGTTCCTTGAGTCAGCGTTTTGGAGTAAAAGACTTTCGAAAATGTAAATAAATACTAATAAATTTTGCATGAACACAAAAATGAGAGGACAAATTCTTGGAAGACTTTAATGATGGGAAGACATACCAGAGAACACGCCTGTGATGCTCTCAAGCTCTGACCACACAGCTCTGTGTCAAACAGAGCCGCAGTCTTCACTGCCCGATACACAGCTGCCAGTGCAGAGCAAAGCCGCATGTTTCAGCTCTTAAGAAACAAATTCCTTGCAATCTTCTGTCTCTCAAGATGTTATTATTGGACAGACAGTGAGGTCTTGTAAGGATGGATTTGCAATGGTGTCCACACTGCAAAGTTGAACTTGGGTTTCCTAAATGTCCTTACCTAGTTGCTAGTTAGCAGGGCCCAGCAGAGGCCTGGGTCTACAAGATTTAGAGGTCAAGGATAAATTGCAGGCCAGAGCACTGATCTACAGAAGGTTAAGGTTAGGACAGTATATCAAATGCCATCAAAGCACATACACATGGTTACTTTTTCCTACAGCTCACCTTGCTGGCAAAAGCAACTAGGCCCTCAGAAACTTCAGCAGATCTCTTACCAGAGTCTGACCTGGCTTCAGAGTCTAGCATCTGATTCAAAATAACACCTTCTCTTAGCATATCCATATGTGTAAACCCAACTGCTATCATGAATCACTTATAGTACATGGTTCCTATGGCTTCATGGCTCCAATCAAGCCTGGCTGAGTCAGAATCTGATGCCAAATCAGTCCAGAGAAACTGACTTTCATAATGAGTTCTTTGGGGGCAGGGGGGTATTAACATATTGCTTTTCTCTACATCCTTGTATTCATTACCCAGCCCTGTCATAACAGTACAACAAATTTGGTAACAGAGGTCTTCAAAATCTAGTATCCCCAGCAATATCCACTCTTGGATGGCTGTAGGAATGGATGCTTTCTTGCTTTTTCTAGCTCCTGATAGCTACCAGAAAATTGTTTCCTCAGCTTATAGCTCCATCACTGCAAGCTCTGTCATATCTACACTTGGCCTTCTCCCTTATGTGTCTGTGCTCACATCTTATAAAGCACATTAGCCACACTAAATTTACCTGCTGCAACACTGCACATCCTTAGCCTGGTTTCCAGAGAGCGGAATCAGGAAAGAGAGAGAACACAGAAAAGGAGTATACAATCACCAAACTGGCCATCACTAAATGTAGCTACTGGATCCTATCAGACTGTCTTTCATAAAAAGATATTCATCCATCCATATGGAGAGGCCCAGGCAATATGAACCAATGTGAACACAGGTGAGACATACAGTCCAGGAGAGTCTGTGCCAAACTGATGACCAGAGTGGCCACTGTAATTAGTAGTCACTGAATTCAACAATGTCTGAAGTAGTGCCTAGGATACCTTCCAAACCTAGGAACTTGGGGGGCTACTCTGACATGGACCAGATATTTCTCAAATACAGAAAGTCACAGAAGGGAATAAACATATGGATCTGTGTGAACCTATTCCCTCTTCAGAAATACCTAACCTATAATGCTGTCGCACTACCAGGGGGCGTCAGTAATGCTATCCATGTCTTCCATAGAAACAATGGAATCATAAGAATGAAGAACTTACACCTAACACACACACACAAATGGAAAACTTCAAAGCTCCTTCCCCCATCCCCCATTCTGCTGCTGCTAAGCTGTGAGAATGGCCCTGTGGCTGTGTCAGGATCGTGACCAGTGCACACAGGGGCTCAGATCAGCAACAGGAGATGGTGGCGTTCAGGCACAGAAAACTTTCACAGCACTGCCAGTCAGCCCAGAACCAATGGCCAAGAACTACAGACTACTGGGACCCCTCCCCCAGCACCAGTGGTGACCAGAGTGTCCCTCCTTCCCACAGTTGAGGAGGGAAAAGAGGCCAGAGCCCTTAAACACACACATGCACACACATACGCACACACATACACACACACAAACACACACACACACACACACACACCCTGGCACCCATTTGCTTCCAGTGGAAGACCACTGAGATTAATACTAGTTGCACACATCCCTGGCTGCTGGAGAAAAACTCCCAACAACCAGTGGGAGCCCATCCCTCCCAAGCTTATGCCCACCCCAACGGCCTGAATCTAGCCCCCACAGACCCCACCTCAGACCAGACCAAGTGCCTGCCAGTGAGTGGAAAGCTTGCCAGCTTACGAGGTCCAAGTCCACCAGTATAAGAAAGCCTGGGACCAAGCACACACCACTTGCCCAGTTCCAGCAAGCCAGCTTGGAGCCAAGAGCCCACCAGTCTGGGGCCTCAACCCCTTACCAGAGCAAGAAGGCACCAGCCTAGCATATGTCCCAATCCAGGTCTCAGGCAGGTTCAACCTCCCATTAAAGCACTGTGCCCACCCACCTCAGGGCTCAAATGAGATCCAGGTGTTGGAACACTATGCCCAGCCTCTCTGGAAATAAGATGCCAGCCCAGGACTCAGGCGAGAATGAGTCCCTCTCCCCCCAGCCTCCAACTATGGCTATTGGGAATCTACCTACCCTAGACAAAGAACCAGACCAAGATGCCAGACTGCTGTGTGCCACATAATGGGAACATGCCATGAGGTCTAAACCTAGGCCAGAACACCAGACCATCCCACACACCACAGAACCCTAGCAACTGACCAGGACACTCTGTACCACCCAGAGCTGAAGGTTGCCAAATGCAAAGTCTGACAGATACATCCATTGAATCACACTCCTTTACCATACTTCACCACATCCTGAATGACCTCGACAATTTCTGAATCCAAATGCATAAATCACAATGAAAAATAACAAAACTCATGATCAAGACAACAAACCAAATTTGAAAGCCAACAACGATCCAGAGAAGAAACTTAGTGAGAGTGAAAAAGAAGAAATGGAGGACAAAAGAACCATCAAAAAAATGAGAAAGTTGGCCAATGACATAAAAGAGGATATCCAGAAGGAAAGGTCACCCACAAAATATGGAAAATAGAAACACTACACACCTAGTTAAAAAGATAACATTAACACTATGAGAACTGATCAACAAAGAACTGGAAAGCATAAAAGGTTCAGTCTCCCTATTATAAACTACAGTTGAATGTCTAGTCCACAGAATAAGTGAAATGAAAACAGAGTAATCAGGAGTTGAGGGCAAAACATAGGAATGAGAACAACAACAACAAAAAAAATGAGCTTAGTGGTAAAGTGCTTGCCTTGAATGTATGAAGCCCAGGGTTTAATTGCTCAGCACCACATGAACAGAAAAAGCCCAAAGTGGCACTGTGGCTCAAGTGATAGAGTGCTAACCTTGAGCAAAAAAAGCTCAGGAACAGTGCCCAGGCCCTGAGTTCGGCCCCAGGACAGGCCAAAAAAGCAAATCAAAGGAATGGACCAAAAAGAAAAAAAAAACATTTTGAACATAACAAAGGGAAATCCAAGAATTGACAGATGGTAAGACAAAGAATAAAAGGAAAACCAATGCAACAGCAATATTCACAAGACAATATGTTGGAAACTAACTGTACAACTCCTGGGGTGGTTGGGGAGGAAGGATGGTGGGAGAAAAATAAGGGAGGAGGTAACAAGTTTGACAAGAAATGTACTTACTACCTTACATATGTAACTGTACATCACCTTGACAATAAAAATTTTTTTTATTTGGCAGACTCAGCCAAAAGATCAAATGTATGCATAGTTGGGATAGATGAGGAGAAAACAATCAAAACTAAAGGCAAAACCTATTCAATAAAATAACAGAGAATGTCCCAACCTTAAGAGAAAAATCTCACCCACCTGACAGGCATACAGCACTCCCTGTGGACAAGATCCAAGAAGAAATACTTCTAGAGACAGTATGAAAACATTTGTCTTAAAACACAAGAAATTATTTTTATTTAAATTGTATTGTACAGTTACATAAGTCAGGTGATGAGTCCATTTTTTTGAACAGTGTCAGCCTCTCCCTCATTTTCTCCCAATTTCCAAGGAATTAATTTTAAACACACCAACATCATAAAAGGAACTATATTACAATGGAAAAAAAGACCAGAATCATTGCAGATCTCGCCACACAAACTCAATGCAATGAGGGACTTGGATGGTATAATTCAAGCCCTGAAGATCAACATCTGCCAACTCAAACTGTACCCAGGTAAGGTATTATTTACATTTGATGAAGAAATTAAAACCTTCTGTGACAAACAAAAATGAAAGGAGTTCATGAGCATGAAACTAGCATTACAAAGAATACTCAAGGGAAGCATAAAATCTGAAAACAAAGTCAAGAAACATTAGATAAAAAATCACCAAAATGCTAGCTTAGTAAGCACAGGAAGATGAGAGAAGCAAAATATAGGAAATGAAGAAAATGGCCAGAAACATGACACATCTCTCATAATAATCTTAAACATTAATGGACTCAGTTCTCTAATCAAAAGAAGAAAACCCATCCATTATTATCTCCAAGCGACCAATCTCACAGTCAAAGATAGAATTCCAAGTGAAGGGATGGAAAAAGATCTTTAATGCAAAGGCATCCTGCAAGAAGACAGGAGTAGCCATATTGGTATCTGATAAAATACATTTTTTATTAAAATCAGTACAAAGAAACAAGATCATTACATATTAATAAAGGGAATGATCCATGAATAGGCAATCACAATGGTCAATATTTATGCACCAAATAATGAGGCAACTAAATATGTTACACAAACACTTTTGGACTTACAGAATATGATAGATCCCAACACAGTAATAGTGGGATATTTAAATATTTTACTCTCACCAAAGGACAGGTCAACCAAAGAATCCTTTGAATTAAATGGCACCACAACCCAACAGACACCTACAGTATATTCCACCCCAAATTGATCCAATTCACATTCTTATTTTTTTTTTAGTTTCTGTTGGCTTTTAAAATTTTTATTTATTTATGTCAAAATGATGTACAGAGGGGTTATAGTTTCATATATAAGGCAGTGCATACATTTTTTATCAAACTTGTTACCACCGCCCTCATTTTCCCTTCGCCTTCCCCCATCCTGTTTTCCATCATCCCTGCCATGAGTTGTACAGTTGGTTTATACCATATAGTTTTGTAAGTATTACTTTATATTGGTTTGTCTTTTTATCCTTCGTCTCTCCATTTTGATATTCCCCTTCCCTTCCCTAGTTCCAATACACATATATACAATATCTACGGTACCAGATTCCATTACAGTGATTTCTCAGTAGTCCATGGAACATTCTCCAAAATTTATCATATCACAGGACACACAAAGAACCTAAGCAAATAGAAGATTGAGGTAACTCCTTGCATCCTATCTGACCACAGTGGAATCAAACTAGTTCTCAAGAAAACATATTGCAGAAAAAACTCAAACACATGGAGACTGAAAAACACTACTTAATATCACCTATGTCGTGGAAGAAATTAGAAGTTCTTACAATTCAAATGAAAATAGAAAGTTCTTATAATTCCATGAAAATGAAAACATATCACAACGGAACCTCTTGAATACAGCAAACTGCAGTGCTGAAAGTTTGTAGCTTTAAATGTACACATAAAACAAATCACTCAAGTAAATAATCTCATGATGCAATTAAAGCTGCTAGATAAACAAGAACAAACCAAACCAAAAACTACTAGGTAGAGAGATTTAGGGCAGAAATTAAATACAGACAAAAAGAACTATAAATAAAAAACAAATCAATGAAACAAAAAGGTGGTTTAAAAAAATTGACAGAGCATTAACAAGATTGATGAAGAGATAAAATTCAAATCAATGAAATCAGAGATGCTAAATGAAACATTACAACATACATTCAAGAAATCCAAATGATTATAAAGAACTACTTCAAAAACCTATACTCAAAAGGAAACCTTGTCAGAAACAAATTTCTAGAGATGTAGAATCTGCTTAACCTGAACCAAGAAGAAATAATCCAGTTAAATAGGCCAATAACATGCAATGGGTTTGAGACGGTAATCAGAAGTTTTTCAACCAGGAAAAGCCCAGGCCCACATGGACTCCTTGCTGAATTCTAAGACTTTTAAAGATGAACTAACACCAATACTGAAGAAATAGAGGGAGCAATTCCAAAATCATTCTATGAAGCTAATACCACACTTATCCCCAAACCAGGTAAGGATCCAATAAATAAATAACTACAGACAGACTTCTCTGAAAAACACAGATGCAAAGCTCTTCAATAAAATATTAGCCAACAGAATCCAGAAACAAAAATCATACATTGTGACCAAATAAGCCACAGGTTCAAGGCTTGTTTAACATATGCAAATCAGTAAGTGTAATTTTCCGCATCAACAGATTCAAAGACAAAAACCACATGATCACCTCAATAGATGCAGAAAAATCTTGTTTTACAGCCAACAGTATCCATTCATGTTAAAAGCTTTGGCGAAGCTAGGAATAGAAGAAACATTCCTTAAAATAATAAAGGCTATATATGACAAACCAAGAGCCAACATCATATTAAATTTGTAAAAACTGAAAATATTTCCCCTAAAATCAGAAACAAGGGAAGGATGTCCACTCTCTCTACTCCTCTTCAATATAGCTCTGGAATTCCTAACCAGAGCAGTAATCCAAGAAAGGGGATTCACATAGGGAAAGGAGAAATAGAGCATCCCTAGCCGCCGGCCAGTGGCACAATGGATAACGTGTCTGACGACAGATCAAAAGAGTATCCCTATTTGTAGATGATATGATCTTTTAATACCTACAAAGGACCCAAAAACTCCACCCCCAAGCTCCTAGAGCTGATTAACCACTTTGGCAAAGTATCAAGATACAAAACTAACCCACAAAAATCAGTAGCCTTTCTATATGCCCACAATGTACAAGCAGAAAGGGAAATCATGAAAACTCCATTTGCAATAGCCTCAAAACAAACAAACAAGGAATTAACCTATAGCAAAAACTATAAAAATCTGAAGAAAGAAGTCAAAGAGGACAACAGGAAATTGAAAGACCTTCCATGCCATATTGCCAAAAATGATATACAAATTCAAGAAAAACCCCATCAAAATTCCAATGACATTCTTTACTGAGATAGAGAATAATCCAAAAATTTATATGGAACAACAAAAGACCTAGAATAGCCAAAGCAATTCTAGGCAAAAACAAAACAAAACACATGAGTGGTATCACAATACCAGACCTCAAACTCTACTACAGAGCCATAATAGCAAAAACACCTTGGTATTGGAACAAAATAGACCTGAAAATCAGTGGAATAGAAGACCCAGAAATAAAACCATATACTTACAGTTATCTGGTAAGGGAGCCAAAGACATACAGTGGAAAAAATATAACCTCTTCAACAACTGGTATTGGGAAAACTGGGCAGCCACATGCAGAAAACCAAAAGTAGATTCCTGCTTGTCACGATGCACTAACATCAATTCAAAGTGGATCAAAGACTTCAACATCAGCCCCAAAGCTCTGAAACTATTGCAAGAGAGAGTAGGAGAAACATTAGAACTAATAGGTATCGATGGAAACTTCTTAAATAGAGTTCCAGGGGCAGAGCACATAGGAGAGACTTAACAAGTGGGGTTACATAAAAAAAAAAAAAGTTTGGCCCAGCTAAGGACATAGTTATTAAACTAGAAAGACAGCTAACCAACTGGGAAAACATTTTTACTAGTGATACATCAGACAAAGGCCTAATATCCAATATACACAAGGAGCTCAAGAATCTAACCCCTCCCAAACTTAATAAAACAATCACTAAATAGACAAGGTTGCTAAGGAGAGACTTTTCAGAAGAAGAAGAAAGAATGGTAAAGAAACACATGAGAAAATGCTCATCATCCCTGGCCATAAAGGAAATGCATATCAAAACAACCCTGAGATACCATCCTACCCCAGTTTTATTAGCCAACACTTTCAGTTCTAACAATGACAAACGCTGGCAGGGATGTGGGAAAAAAGGAACCCTACTACATTGTTGGTGGGAATGTAAACTAGTACAACCATTCTGGAAAGCAGTCTGGAGGTTCCTCAAAAAATAAACATGTACTTACTTTCCCTGCAACCCAGCCCATACCACATCATGAGCCAGGAAAAGGACACGGACACCTGCACAACCATGTTCATTGCCACATTATTCACAATAGCCAAGATATGGAAACAACACAGATGCCTCACAAAAAATGAGTGGATCCAAAAAATGGTGGTGCCTATACACAATGGAATTTTACACAGCCATTAGAAGGAGTAAAATAATATTGTTTTCAGGAAATGGATAGAAGTAGAACAAATCATGATAAGTGAGGTAAGCCAACCTCAAGAGAGAGAAACGGCTCATGTTCTCCCCAATATGAGGAAGTTAGATCTAAAATGCACTGGGAGATGGCAAATTATACAGGATTCTAGGTATTCACATGCAAAAAAGGGTACTCTTAGGAGAGAAACACAAAGGTATAAATGCCTAAGTACTTCTTCATATTTATATAAATTAATATACATAGTAAAATGAATTCTAAGATATGAAAACAAAAGATTGTTTTAGTTTTACTTTTGATGATTCCATCTTCTTTACCTTATGTATGGTGTATTCGCATGCATATCTTTGGGAGGGTGGAGGCAGGGCACAGAACCCAAGGAAAAGTGTGGAAAAGTGCAGCAATGGAACGCACTGGACATTGATGAAAGTGAACTCTACAACTTGTGGGTAGAGATGGGAGGGAGAGACTGGGAGAGAATGAGGGAACAGAAGACAATGTACAAATTTTACCCATTGCCTGTCTCTTAATCCCTCTGTACATCACCGCTATAATAATGCATTAAAAAATATATTGAACCACATGGGGTTTTAGTGTCCTGCTTTGTTCTCTGTATATTTTGTGGCAAGTATTTCATTGCCATTACTCTTTCCAAACACTTTTATTTATAGCTGAATATATTTTGGACATGCAAGTTGTTAGTAATTCTTCACTATTAAATATAGTGCTATAATGAACATATTTTAAAATATGATCCTTTGATCACATTAGTGGTTCTCTTCAAACGATCCTTTAAAGTGTGACAAATGACCAAACATTTTTAAAGAAAATTCTTACTGTCAAATTATTTCCAGAAATGCTGGGGAAATTTACAGTTCTGTCGGCTATGTACTGATCCAAATATATTGCAAAAACAAGTCAGTATTTTTTAAAGTTTTCAGATTCATGGGAAGAAATGGCATCTCATTATTTTGATTCATATTCTGAAATGGTTGTGATGAGTTCTTAGTTTGTTGGCCCAGTTTGTCAGCCAGTTGGCATTCCTCTTATGAATTGTCTGCTCATTTGGTCATGTTTCAGTTGAGTTGCTACAATCTTATACTGACTTGATATAAACATGGTTGCTTATTGTTTGTCATACTGATTTTATTTCACTTAGTTTTGATTATAGGTTTTTCATATATATAGTACAGTAAATATACAGATAAGTGATAGGTTCTATTATGCCATTTTCATACATATATGTAATACTTTTATCATGTTCACTCCTTTTCCCTCTCACCTCCTACTGATCTCCTTCCTCTTCTCAAATAGTTCCTCTTTGGGATTTATTTACATTATGTCATTAGATCTAACAAGCCATCTTTATTATTTATTCCCTGGCTTTTATGCTTATAAAGCTTTCCCACCACCAAGAGCAACTAAATGTGCTCTCATTCTGTGGTCACACTATATCAGAATTTGAAGAGCTGTTAAAGTCCTTCATTTTATAGTTAAGGAAAGTCTAGCTTAAGAGGTAAACTCAAAAATCAGATCATACAGCCACTGAGGTACAAAATCCTGGGTTTTTTTTAAAGATGTAATTAACACACAATCAAATGCACAAATCTTAAATATTTAAGTGTCTTTAACAATCGCATAGTCTTCTCATCACTACCCTGCCAAGACTCAAACACCTTTACCAGTATCAGAAACCACCACCAGGTTATTTTTCACTACAGGCTATTTGTGTTTTATAAAAATGGACTCAAGGATATGCCTGTGTGGCTCAAGTAGTGGTACCAGCCTTGCATGTAGCATTGTTACACCACTGGATAGATGCTAAAGTTTCCTGTCTCATGACCCAGGCCATGAATGACAACATGCCTCATAGGCTCAAGCTTTAGGAGACCAAACAGAAGGTGTATCTGTTCCCTTTTCTTGCTGCAGCAATTTGGGCAAGTGGTTCTCTTGGCACCTGTTTCTTCATCTGCTGCAACCTCCCACAGTTGTGAAAACTAATTAACACAAATAATGTAGTTAGAATGGAGCGTTGCACACAGTTAATTATTATAATACAAGAGAATGTCTACACTTCAATACTAGAATCAGAGTGTTTCTCTTGTAAAGATACAAGAGACCCTTTAACCACCTCCATGAGGGTAAGTCCACACTTTCAGGTTATAAATTATGGCAGAATGCTGTTCTTGTCAACAAATTCTACTGGTTCTGCCACCTGACTTTCCTAGTGCTGAGACCTGGTGGTAGCCTTGGTAACCCCTCTGCCTGTGAGGTTCTTGAGCCCTGGTTCTTCTATTTTCCCATATTGGACTCTGCATATGCAGCTCTCTTGCTTAGGCTCCAACCCTAGCCAATGCTTGAGGATTCATTGACGTAAACTCAGTTATTAAAATTCCTTAACATCTGAGCTGCCTCCCATACCCAATTCCACCTGTGGACACCACCAACCCTGGGCATAAGCATAGTAATTCCTGAACCAACCTGAAGGTAGGTTGGATTCATGCTACGAGATTGACCAGTGCTGTTAAGACTGAAGGTTCTTCTCCAATGGAGTTCTAGATCACCATCTAGTCTGGCTCTCCCTCTATGCCACTGATTGCTAAGCTCTATAATGGTAGAGTCTAAATTCTTAGTGCCCCAAACCCTGATGCGCAAGACCCTTGTGCCTAGTGAAACATTGATGCAAGAGGGCAAAGTACTTAACAAGTATTCCACATTTTTTGTCTCCTCTCACCTTCTTCCTATAATTCAACCTTTGGCTTTTTGAGTTGAGAAAAGAAGGCTTTTTAGATTGCTTTGGGAAATAGACTGAAAACAGTCATCCATCAACACAAGTGTTTACAAATCAATTGTAGCTGTGCTTATATAGCTGGGATGTATAATCTAACATGCACTTACATGTAAATCAATGTGGAGATTGATGAACACATCTGTATGTGATACAACATAAATTTGACAAATGTGAAACCACCCTATCCTTCAGTATAAGTTATATAGAAAGAAGTAGCAATGCCTGTATATAAGATAGTACAAGAATGATAGCTTCCACCCTGAATTGGCTTGTTAACTTGAAACCAAATTATGTCAATACATTTTTATAAAGCCATAACTGGCTTGATCAGAGCTGGAAAGAGGCTAATTTGTTCTGTTGTCACTAAGACCATTACGTGTCAGGTCAGGTTACAGGCAATTGAGATGTTCACACACAGAAATCCCTGTCATCCCTTGAATTCCTGCTGCCTTTCAGGCAGAAAGCTCAACACAGAAAACTCATTTTTCCAGAGTCCAGATGGCAGCTCATGAGGGCCTGGCACCTTAGGATTAAAGGCAATGGTCACCGAGGTGGAAGGCAGAGGCTACTTCAATGTGAAAGGTGCTGCATGAAAATTAAGTTTTGCATCTCGGTGACCCAAAGACTGGGGAGTTCCTGATTGTAAAGGGGAACATGGGCATACAGCAAAACTCATTCTGGTTCTAAGCCCACAGCTGAGCTCGGCCAAAATAACAGGTTCCCTACCCCCAGGAGCTCACAAATTAGTTCTGACAGCCATTCACCCAGCAGTTCATTCAGCAAATGCTTTTTGAATGAGTATGTGGAAATCAGCAGTAGGTAACTTTTTATCTTGGTCATAATGGGACCTACAGCCCGCAGCAGACTGTGGCTGTTCTTGGGAAGATGTGGGGTCACAGAGAGCAGAGGGTGCCCTGATTCAGGACACAAATAAAAGTGAGAGTTACGATGTGCACTTGTCTCTCCTCCAACCCAAGTGCATGCACCACTTTTCCTTAAACATTGTTAATCCCCAAACACTGTGAATCCCCCAAAGGTCCTGGGCCCTCTCTGGCTCAGGCCCAAGACCTGGCAGACCACAGCCATAACTTTCGAAACTCAAAACATCCACTCAGAATAGATAAATCTCAGATTCTAGAAGCCTGGGAAGGGGTATTAGAAAAGCCAGAGGCTCTGGCTGCTCATGGACAGGCAGCATTGGTAGAGAAGTGTCAGTGAGGTAGAGACCTAGATTTAAACCTCAGCTACTACCCAGCTGGTGACTGTGCAATCACTTATCCACAAGAAAGCATTGCTTTCTTCATTGGTACATAGCCATGTCTAGATCTTGCTGAATGATTCCAGCTACACCTACTGTGTTTCCTACAGGTGCTGAAGTTGCACAAATTTGGAAGCTTAAAAGTGCAGACTTTGTCGCCCACCCATGGGTCTGAAATCAAGATGTCAGCAAGCCTGATTCCTGAGGGCTATTGAAGAAATGTCTACATGTTTCATGCCTCCTTCCTGGCTTCTGGCTTCCTGGCTGTCTGTGACATACCTTGATCTGGAGATACATCACATCACCTGGCTGTCTGCCTTCGTGTCCAGGAGAAATCCTTGCCTATGTGTCTGCATGTGTATGTGCATGTGCATGTGCATGGATGTTTTCATAGGACATTTCTTTCCAGAGGACACTATGTTGGATTAGGGGCCTATTCTGATGCAGTATGACCATGTCCTAAAGGATTCTTAACTATAGTGACCCTAATTTCAAATAAGACCACATCTGAAAGGCTGTGGGTTAAGAGTTGAACATGTAAATTTGCAGAGACCATAATTCAACCATGTTGAATCTCTAGTATTCTCCTGGGGGCCTAAACGCAACCATAAAGTTTATCCATCCACCAGGGAATTTGCAATGAATAGGGCCATTGACTATTACATCTGGCAGCAGGCTTGACTAGGGCCTGACTTGAGTGCACAGAACACACACAGGGCTCAGGAGCAGATCATTGCCTCCCCAAGACCAAGAGGAAAACAACATCCCTTCTCCAAGTGAGAAGTGGGCATCTGAGAGAGGAAGCAAATGAATCTGTGCTGGGAAGTGCTGCTAGGATGTGCAGACTCAAAGACTAGCTAGAGCAAAACCTTACGTGAGGATCCGAGGGCTTGAACTCAGGGTCTGTGTGTGATCCCCTAGAGCACAGGTTTTCTGCTCAAGCTGGTATTTTACCACTTGGCTCTCAGCTCTAGCGCTACTCTAGCTCTAGGTCTACTTCCAGCTTTTTGATGGTTAAGAGTCTCAGACTGGCTTGCCAGGGCTGGCTTCCTACCATAATCTTCAGATCTCAGCCTCTAGAGTAACTAGGAGCCACTGGTGCCTCCAATATTGATATCTTTTGTAATCCATGTCATGGGTGTCTTAAATGTTTTGAACAAAGACTCCTGTGAAGCTATCAATATTCTTTCAGAACAGACTTTAATTTCCTTCATTGATTAAGTAAAATGATAAAAAACAGATTCAAAGTACAAGGACCAAAACTGACTTGAACTGTGCTGTGCCATCCCTTTTATTCAAGTGTCAGGTTTACTAACTAGCCTACTCGTGCTTGTGGACCTCTCCAAATGTAGGTCATCTTTATCTGCTTTGACACATTCCTACCTGGGCCAAACAAGAACAATCCTATGTTCTGTTAAAAGCACCAACCCCTGAGTTTGCTACATTTCACTCTTTTCATTTGATCACTGATTTGTCCCCTTCTACATGTGTTTAATCTGTTTTTTCTACATTCTTTAAGAATTTAGGTCTTTAGGCTTTTTTAAGTACATGGGAAAAGATTTAAAACTAAAGCATTCTTTCTGTAGTACTTTAGCTGCATCAAAAGAATTTTAATGTTTCTTAGCCTATTTGCATCCAATTTAGTTTTTCTAATTTCTTTTGCATCAACCTTTAAGGTTTCTCTCTAGCACCCAACATATTCATTTTTGCTGCTTTACCCATTCTGATGGATCCTACATTTTAATTCAAATGTTCACACTATTTATACTTCCCTTTTACTGTTTCTAGGGCTTTGTAGCTCTTATTACCCTCTTTTTCCTGCTTCCATTTTAGATAGGTAGTTAAGATCCCATTATGTACAACAATATTAGGTCACTTTAAAACTTTCCATTGTGTACTTTTTTTCTAGCTTCCATTTTTGTGCTGTTGGTATATATTTCACATTTAGAGTCAATATCTTTTAAAGAAATTGTAGTGAAATACATTTAATCAATTTTCCATATGGGGTACTTTCTATTTCCTTCATACAACAAAGCATCTTCTGTCTTAAGAGCTTTTCTATGTATATCAAAGTATTTTCTGTTTTAAGACCTTTAACATTTCTGGAAGTGCAGATCTCCTGCATAAAAATACTTTGATTTTTGCCCAAAATAGCTAGATTTCACTTTGAGACAGCAGGGGATACTGTTACTTGGAGTAGAATTCTAGGTTAACAAGATTTTCCACCTCCTACAATGTAAATATATTGCTCTGCTGTCATTGCATCTATGTCTTCAAGGTCACTGGCCTTTCCTGCAGGGAACTGCTGAGCTTCCTTCTAGGGATTTATGGGTCTTGGGATGCACGCACACGCCTGTACATTGATACTGAGCTTTGAACTCAAGCATTTGCTCACTATTGCTCAGCTTTTTCACTCAAGGCTGGCGCTCTACCACTTGAGCTATATACCTCCACTTTTTGCTGGTTAATTGGAAATAAGTCTCATGGACTTTTCTGTCTAGGTTGACTTCAAATGAAAATCTTCAGATATTAGCTTCCTAAATAGTTAGGATTACATGATGAGCACTGGCACCTGGCAAAATTTTCATTTTCACTTGAGTATTTGATGTGATTTTCCTTTCTTAGCATATCAATTAGCTATGTATGCCAGTACTGAGGCTTGAACTCAAGAGCCTCACATTTTGTTTTAGAATATTTTGTTGGCACTTCACCCCTTGAGCCAGCTTCTGGCTTTTTGCTGATTGAGAATTCGAATCTGTTCCAGCTGTCTTGAAACTGAGAATCTCAGATCTCAGTATTAGTATCTTGGATTACAGGCATAAGCCACAATCACCCTGCTTATTTCTCTGCTTTCTAAGAATTTTTTCAGCCATTACTTTTGAGGCAGACCCATGGGTCACAAATTTCTCTCAGTTTTTTTTATCCCAGAGTATATTTCTTCTACCAGAGCTGAAACTCATTTCACACAGTATATAATTCTAGACTGATGGGCTTTCTCTCCTTTCAACATTGTAAAATATTTCAATCCATTCTCACCTGCCTCCTGAGAAGCTCTATGAAATTCTCATCTTTATTGCTCTGGAATAAGTTGTTACTTCCATGGAATAAGCTGTTACTTCTATGTGGCTCTAATTCAGGTTTGTGTGTTGTTTTTTCTTTATCTTTGGTTTTCTGTAATTGAAAATGGTATGGCTAAGTGTAATTGATTTGGGATTTATCCCTTCGGAGTTATAAACTTCTTGGATCAGTGGTTTGGTGTGACATTTTATAAATGCCATTATTGCTTTCAATGTGTCTTTTGTTCCTTTCTCTCCCCATCTCCACCTTCTCATATTCCCATCATGTGTATGGGATACCTTTTATTATGATCTTTGAGAACTAAGGTATGATGAGGTGTTTTTTTTTCCAGCCATTATTCTGTTTGCCTTTCTATTTGAAGTTTCTATCAATATATCCATAAATTCGAAGAGTCTTCAGCCATATCCGAAGACATATTCTCAAGAAGTCCAAAATTAGCTAGGCACTAGTGGCTCACTCTTGTAATATTAGCTACTCAGGAAGCTGAGATTTGAGGGTCATGGTTCAAAGCCAGCCAAGGCAGGGAAAGAGACTCTCATCTCCAATTAACCACAAGAAAATGAGAAATCGCACTGTGGCTCATAGTGGTAGAGTGCTAGCCTTGAGCAGAAGAGCTCAGGACAGCAACTGACCAAAAAAAAAAAAGGTCAAAATTGATTTCTTATTTTATGTTTGCATTTGTTTGCTTTTTTCTTGATGTTTCCATGTCTCTGCTATGTTATCCATCTGTTCTTGCATGATGTCTTTATTCATTAGAGCATAATATCCATGGTTGTTTTTTTTTATCTCCTGTCAATTCCAATATTTCTGCCCTATCTGGTTCTGACACCTATTCTGTCTCTAAGTTTGGGATTGGGAACCCCTGAGGGAAATTTCATTTTCAGTTTTGTTTCTTGTTTATTTTGCCTTTTCCAATCCCTTCCAGTTTTTTCTTGATCACCAGACATGAGGTACTGAAAAAAAAGAACTATATTAAACGGACCTTTAATGATACGGTGGTAAATGCAAAGGGAAGGGGAACATTTTGTTGACTTATGAATTAGGTCTGTCTTTTAGGCATCTCTAGACCATGAACTTCGCATTGTTTTCTCCCCCCCAATTCTTTAGATGAAGACAGGACCGGTAAAGGATATTGTTGGATTTCTTCTGTATAGAAGGCTAAGTCTTACTGCACTTACTGTATTTGCTTTTGCTCAGGTCAGACTGGATCTGATAAAACCCTAGAAGGCTAGGCTCTGGTTTCAAAGGATTTTCTCTTCTTGTCAGCATTTCATTGCTGTGACAAAATGCCTCATTCCCTCCCTCCCATCACCACCCTTGAGTTGCTTGACTCATTTTCATCAATGTCCAGTGCAGCTGCTGTACTTTTTCACTGGCTTTCCACTGATTCTGTGCCTTCCTTCCACCTTCCCCTCAGATACGCATGTGTATACATCATATATGAGGTAAAGAATATAGGGTCATCAAAAACAATAAGACAAATGAAGAAGTCCTTTGTTTCCTTATCTTTGTGGTTCTTTCCAGTCTATATATTATTTGAAGAGCAGTCTGTATATTATTTGAAGAGATACTTGGGTCTAACTATTTGGTTCCTTTCTCTGTAGACTGTCCTCTTTTGGTCTCACTGTGTATTAGTATTTCTGGTCATGTTTACTTTGTCATATCTTGTTGCATTTTACAACTAACATCTGCATATCAGAGACCATGCACCTTTGTCTCTCCCATCTTGGCTTACCTCACTCAACATGATTTGTTCTAGTTCTATCCATTTTCCTGTAAATGCCATTATTTTATCCTTTGTAATGGCTGTGTAAAATTCCATTGTATATAGGTACCACATTTTTTGACCCATTCATCTGTAGTGGGACATCTGGGTTGTTTCCATATCTTGACTATTGTGAACAGTGCAGCAATGAACATGGAGGTGTCATATCCTGGATCCTATTGCTCAGGGTTATGCCTAGGATCAGTATAGCTGGGTCGTAGGGTATGTCTATGCTGAGTTTTCTGAGGAACCTCCATACTGCTTTCCAGAGAGGTTATACTAGTTTACATTCCCACCAGCAGTGCAATAGGGCTCCTCTTTCTCCACATCCCCTCCAGCATTTGTTGTTGTCTGAATTTAGAGTATTGGCCGTCCTGATTAGGGTGAGATGGTTGTTTTTATTTGCATTTCGGGAAGGATTTATTTTTGCTCATACTTTCCGGGGTTCTAATGCTTCAAGGTGGGCACAGTGTGGCAGAACAGAGTGGCTCACTTGGTGGCCAGGAAACAGAGAATGACTTTCCCTGAATGCTAGCTACATATCCCATTAGCTCACTGTCCCCCTTGGTTAGCCCTCTCTGGAGACTCCTCACTGACAAACACACAAGTACTAATCTCCTAGGCATTTCTCAGTCTCATCAAGTTGGCAAACAAGATGAACCATCACACCTTTCCCATATGGCTAGAGATTTGAGGATGGTATTTCTCCAGTATTTACTATAGGAACCTAACTCAGGTCCTGAGAAGGGCACAGAAGTGATAGAGGGTATGGCTTCTCAGAAGTTGTTAGCTCGGTTTATCCACACCTAGCCCCCAGCAATTTGTCAGTTACAGTACAGGTTTCCCTCCCAGTTCTGGTTGCCACGGAGACCTTGGGTCCTGTGTGTTATGCCTGTATCTGCTTGTCAATGTCTCCAATCTGGGGAGGGCCGTAATTTACCTCACTTCTTGGATGTATACAAGAAGAAGTGTTGATTTCAGTTTGTTCAGCTCTTCCAATGCTAGGCAAGAGTGCCATCCTCTGAGCTTCTTACATATGGAACTGGAAATAAGATTTTTGCACCTTTCCCCTTCGATGTTGTATTTTTCTGCTCTAGAATTATTTTGATTAGCTCTCATTTCTCCTTTCATTATCTTCACACTTTCCACTAACTTTTGAACATACTGAACACATTTATAATTGATGACTTTTTAAATAGAATGTTGTGGAATTTATAGAAAAGTTGCCACATAGCATAAAGCTACACAGCACTTCTCTGGTTTCTCCTAAAACATCTATGTAATTATGAGGCGAGCACTTTACCACTAGGCCATATTCCCAGCCCCATCTATTTTTTTTATTTTTTATTTTATTTTTCCTTTTTGGCCAGTCCTGGGGCTTGGACTCAGGGCCTGAGCACTGTCCCTGGCTTCTTTTTTTGCTCAAGGCTAGCACTGTGCCACTTGAGCCACAGTGCCACTTCTGGCCATTTTCTGTATATGTGGTGCTGGGGAATTGAACCCAGGGCTTCATGTATACGAGGCAAGCACTCTTGTCACTAGGCCATATCCCCAGCCCCATCTATGTAATTATGACACATTGGTTTAAATGAGGTTTTCAGCAATTTGATCAACCAGTAACAAGACATTTCTATCCCTTGGTATTTGCATATGTTACCACATTTGGAAATGGGGTCTATACAGAGATCTTTGGCAAGATTAACATGAGCCCATACTAGAATACAGGGGACCCTGACTCAGATTCCTCATAAGACAAAGTCAGGAAAGAATGTCATGTTATTAGGGAAGGGGAAGTTGAGGGGAAGTATCTACCCGATTTTCTAGTGACCATGGGCAGGTGGAAAAGGGCATGGAATAATCTCCCCTCAGAAATGCTCTGTTAGAATTTTGCTGGTTTACATAACCAGATAGAAAATCTCTATTGTTATAAGCCACACAGATAGCCCTAGGAAAGTGAGTAAGAGAGGTTAACGTTAGTACATTACTATGCTTTAAAAGCTCCAGGCTTTATTAGAATTGTACCACTTTTCCTTCCACAGTGCCCTGTACTGTTGCAGAATTCAGGAGTTTCCACTGCATTTGGACTTTGAATTTCTCCCCAGTTGCCTGACAGTGGCATATCAAGATTTGTTTCCATGATCTTAGAAGTATACTCAGCCTTTTGTAAATATCTCACAAAAATTAGATTGTCATTTTTCCTCATTTAAGGCTGGGGTTACAAGCAATCTTTCTAAAGAACATTATAGAAACACAGTACACCTCTCACAACAAAAGACTTCACTATAAAGTTACCTTCCCCTTCCCACACTGTAGTCTTAAGAAGTGAGGCACTAAGTTCAGACATTCTCAGGAGAACAGGGGGGAAATAGCTTTCTGCTAATTCCTACTAGTTCCATCATATCTGCTGTTTGTAGGGATGTTTCTTAGCATTTTTCTTTTCTTCTGGCTCTGGGTCACCTTGTCTTTGTAAACCTAGTAATTTTGCAAATTTCACATTCTGAAGTATTAAGTTTTGTTCCATTTCTTTTAAAAGAATGTTGGATTTTAGTTTGACAACCAAGTTGTTTTTGGTAGGACTAGAGGATTTAATCTAAGTGATCACCATCAGAGAGCACCTTCTTAGGCTTTCATGGTGTTGAGGAAAGTGTGTCTTTGTGCTATCTGGTGGAATGGAATTCCCAGTCCTGCATAAACTCTGGGAAAAAATTGGCCAACAGATCTTCAGTATTGGTTCATCCCCTACCCTAGTAGTCTTTGCCCAATCCCAAACTGTCATTCTGCTCAGCTGAAGACACCATGAATGTCTGTGCACATTACTGGAGCTCCTATCTAGTACCCTGCTCAAAATCTTGACTCTCAGGCCTCCTTATCCCCAACTGCAATATGTCTTCTACATTCAGTGAGTACTATTGGAGTCTCAAATTTCCTCTCCTGAGCCACAGATCAAGAATTCACACCAGAGAACAGAGGCAATAAGCCGACCCATCTTTTTAAAAAATTAATTTATTTATTGTCAAAGTAGTGAACAGAGGGGTTACAGTTTCATACGTAAGGCAGTGAGTACATTTCTTGTCAAACTTGTTACATCCTCCCTCATTTTTCTCTCTCCTTCCCCTCTCCCCATTCCCCCCATGAGTTGTGCAGTTGGATTACAACATATAGTTTTGTAAGTATTGCTCTTGCATTGGTTCGCCTTTTACCCTTTGTCTCTCCATTTTGATGTTTCCCTTCCCTTTCCTAGTTCCAATAAGCATATATACAATACCCAGGGTACCAAAATCAGTAACAGTGACATCAGGGGTAAAACCCTGGGGAAGAAAGACAAAAAAAAATGGTATAATTTCACATGGTACATTGAAAGTAACAACAATTGTAAACCACTTATTTTAATAACTTGGAGTTCATTTCACTTAGCAGCATCTTATGTGTTCATATGTACATAGCTATTGAGCTATTGTGATCTTCTGCTATGACTATCCTAGACATGTACTAATTATTCCCTATGAGGGAAACCACAGAGTCTATGTTTCTTTGGGTCTGGCTCACTTCACTTAGTATGATTTTTTTCCACGTCATTCCATTACAAATGGGCAATGTCATTCTAATAGAATTCCATTGTGTATATATGTACCACGTTTTCTTTCATCTACTGAGGGGCATCTGGGTTGGTTCCATATTTTAGCAATGGCAAATTGTGCTGTGATGAACATTGTTGTGCTGGTAGCTTTAGTGTGGCCTTGCTTGTAATCTTTGGGCTGACTCATCTTTTATTATCTCTCAAAAACCATAGTACTGGGTTCCCTATCCCAATGTCAGACTGTAGTTAAACAGCATGTGCTGTCTGGAATTTTGGTCATTTATATAATTGCCATGGTAAAATATTCCCTGATTCCTCCTTTCCCACTTGAGGTCCCCATAGTGCTCCAGGCTTCCCTAATTCCTGCATTCCCTCCACCTCTCCACTCTTCTGCTCCATACAGTGCCTCCAGATTTCTTCTTCCCTCCTCTCCTCTCCCACTTGATAGAAACTTGTGGCACTGCCTATTTTTTTTTTACCCCTCCATGTCTCCATACAGTATAAAGATTTCCTTAATTCTTTCCTTTCACTCCTCCACTTGATAGGAAAAGAATTATTTCCCTGTACTCTCACTTGAGATAAAGGCAACTTAAGGATTTCCTTATTCCTCTGTTTCCTCTGCTTAGACAGTTCAAGAATTTCCTTATTTGTCCCTTGCCACTACCCTACTTGAGACCGAGTTTTCAAAATTTGCATTCTTCTGTTGCCTCTACCCCTCCAGTCTTCCACTCAAGATACACAGTGCTCAGTGGTTTTCTAGTTCCCTTCCCTCCAATCCATCTTAAGTTTGGAACTTGGCAGTGCTCCAGGTTTTTTTACTCCTCCCTTCCCTCACTCCCCTGCTTAAGATAGTGTCATAGACTTCCAAAACTTCCTTTATGAATCAATGATCCTGAGCTCATGCTCTGAGCAAACCTCTCCAGACAGGCACTGTCAGTAGCAGCCCAATCTGATCACTTCACTTCCCAGAAGGTCTCATTGAAACTTTCATCCCATAGAATACCAGGGCAAATTTCCTCCTAGCAAACAGTAAGGTTACATAGCATGCCCATCCCTCCCCTTTGTTCTCTCCCTCCTCCTTGTGCCTCTGGTAGCCATGCTCAACTTCAGTGGGATCAGCTTTTCTAGATTCTACTTAATGAGTAAGACTATGTGGAGTTTATCACCAGCTGATATAAATGAGAGATAGATTGATCGATTGATCAATAGATAGATGAATCATGAATCAGAACACTGTATCAGACTCCATAAATGGGCAAATATTATGTGTCAACCAAAAATATATAAAGTGCTTGAAAAATATTTTTAATTCAATTGGAAGATGGTGGCTCACACCTGTAATCCTAACTACTCAGGAGACTGAGATAGTGGTTCAAAGTCAGCCTGGGCAAGAAAGTCCATGAAATTCTTATCTCCAGTTAACCACCAAAAAACCAGTAGTGGAACTGTAGTTCAATTGATAGAGCACCAACTTTGCGTGAAAAAACTAAGCCAGTATCTAGGCTAGTATCAACAGATACACTAAGAAAAACTTTCAAGCCACTTGGTAAAACTAGGCCAGGCCTCCCATTTCTCCAGTGTTCTTCAAACAGCTTCTGAAGAGAAAGCATTACCACCTGGAGTGCGTGCCACCCTTCACTGGATTCCCCCAGTGTGGGTTCCAGTGCTACTTCTGGGCCCCAGTGTGGGTTCCAGTGCTACTTCTGGGCTTCAGCATTCTTGCCCGCCTGCCTGCTTACAGACACCTCTGTGGCCTTTTCTCTAGGCTATTTCAGCGCTGCTTGCTCTCCCTTTCCAGCCTCCTAGGTGCCCTTCCTCTGAAGGTGAGCACATATTTCCTGTGTATTAGTGTTTCTCTGGCGGTTCTGGCCCAGGCAGAACTGTGGCTCTTTCTGACCATGTTTTCCCTTCCTTGTGAGATTACAAGGCCCTAATAAGCAGGATTCATTTCTACATTGTTGCCTCTTTTAGAACAGGGTGGCCCAATAAACTGGACATTTCCTCCATGACTGAAGCACAACAGCTTTCTCCTTTACACTGGATGAAGCAAGAAGGCCCTGCCTCAGTGAACTCAGGCCAGGGAATCCCTTCAGCACAAGGGGACAAGATTGGCTGCTAAGTGGACTCTTCAGAAGGGCTTTGTGCCTCTCAAAGCTCTTCAGAAAACAAGGATACCAGCTGTCCCCCTTTCTCAGACTAGCAGGCCCTGGCCTCTCATCTCCCTCAGAACTCTTCTGCCTAGCAGGGTATCAGAGCTCAGTGCCAGTTGTGCCAAAATGGGGAAGCAGAGTTGGCAGATGGAAGACGAGTTGGTGTTGGGTTTTATTTTGCTTGGGGACCCCCATTGTTTGTGGCAGCAGAAGGCCAGATTACAGAGTGATGAGCTCTGGAAGGAATTTGCCACTGGCTGGAAAACAATTGCTGCTTGTTTTCTTTCCTGCATCTAAGGATCCATAGGAGAAGGGGAGCATGTGGGCAAGATATGCCACACTTCCTAACTCCAGAGAAGCCATTTGTAGCCAATCTAGCAGGTTAGCCGTAACCCACTCACCACAGTGCATCTGCTGTCCCCACACCCCATCTTTCCCCCACCCCAGCTTCCTCGGAAAGGAGGATTGAGAGGTTTGAGGAAGAGAGCAGTGTTCAGCTGGTTTGCCTGGTTCTGAAGGTACCTGATCTTCACAGTGGGATACATACTCGACATGCAGCCTGGCCATGTCACACCTCAGAATAGGACAGTCCCAGAATTGGTCCCTCTACCCAGCATGGTGCCAGGACCTCCCAGAAGGAGTCTGCAGTTGGGGATAGGAGGCCTGAGAGTTAAGGTTTTGAGCAGGGTACTGGACAGGAACTGTATAGAAAGGCAGCTCCAACAATGTGCACAGATGTTCCTGATGTCTTAAACTGAGCAGCCGACTGAAAAGTGTGTGTGTGTGTGTGTGTGTGTGTGATGTGTTTTCCTGCCCAAGTAGGAAAACCTTGACTCTGTGAGAGCTCTGATCACTTAATTTTAGTGTCTGTTTCTCTCTTGCAGTCCTCAGTGTGGTGAGCAGGAGGTAAGACACTCCATGAAGTCTTTTTTCCACTCAGAGGCCGCTTGACTTTGCAATTCAGAAATCAGGGCCAGCTCTCTACTCACATAGTCCTAGACTTAGGAAAAAATCACTTTTGTCTCAGAAATGAGAGAAGCCACAATAGTTGCTCCATTTGTTGGTAAGTGCAGTCCCTGAGCCCTTGTTAAGGGTCTCTCTCAGTGGAAGTACATTGAGATTGCTGTGCAGCCATCACCCCCATCCCATGCCCAGAACATTTCATCTTGCAGACTCCCCACTTTCCTTCTCTCCACATCCACCTGACCCCCTTATTCTACTTCCTCTGAAACTTGACTCCTATACTTTGTATGAGTACATGCAAGCACTTTATGTAACTGGAATTATGTAGTGGTTATGTTTTTGCGATTGACTTATTTTCTCATAGCACAATGTCCTCAAGGTTTATGTAAGTTGTGGACTATATCAGGATTTTCTTTCTTTTTAAGAGTGAATAACGTGTGCAGTTTATGTACATCCTTTTGCTTTCCACTCACTTGCTTTGGGCTACTTAGGGAATAATACCAGTATGGACTGGGTGCACGAATACCTGTTGAGAGCCTGTCCTTGGTTATTTTAGGTATATGCTCAACAGCAACACTGCTAGATCATATGATCATTTTGTTCCTTATTTTTAAGAAGCTACGCTGCTGGTTTCCACAGCAGCTGCCCCATTTTGCATCCCCTCTAACAGTGCAGGCAGACTCTGAGTTCTTCATATCCCCACCAATACTTGCTACTTTCTGTAGGTTTTGTCTTATTTGCTTTTTGATACACTGGCTAACTACAAACCCCAGGCCAGTCTGGAAATCCTTCTACTTCAGCCTTCTGAGTGCTGGCGCCACAGATGTGGCCCCAGGATCATCCGCTACTTTCTGTGTGTTTGATAATAGGTGTCTTCATGGATATGAAATGGTCTCTCATTGTTTAGTGAAGTTGTTCATCTTTTTATGTGCTTATTAGATGTTGGTATGTCTTTTTGGACAGATGTCTATCCAAGTCCTTCGTACATTTTATTAGCTATACTAACTGAACAAAGGGGTTTTATTGTGATATTTCCATACATGCATATATTATACTTTGATAGAATTCGCTACCACCTTCATTGTTCCTTTTTCATCTCCCTTTTCCTCCTCTTTACAGCAATTTTAATGGGTCTCGATTCCATTTTCACACATGCATATAAAGTACCTAAGTCATATTTGTCACATCAACCCTCTCCTTTTGCCCTCCACTTATTTCTTTCTCTAAACATTTTACACAAAAATTCTCTCTCTCTCCTTGTCTACATTTTTCTTACATAAGAAATAAGAATCCAGGGGCTGGGAATATGGCCTAGTGGCAACAGTGCTTGCCTCGAATACATGAATCCCTGGGTTCCATTCCCCAGCACCACATATATAGAAAACGGCCAGAAGTGGCACTGTGGCTCAAGTGGCAGAGTGCTAGCCTTGAGCAATAAAAAAAGAAAGAAAGAAGGAAAGAAAGAAAGAAAGAAAGAAAGAAAGAAAGAAAGAAAGAAAGAAAGAAAGAAGAATCTGGAAGTAGTGATGTGGTTTAAGTGGTACAGCACTAGCCTTGTACACAGAGTGGTTCAAGAACAGCGCCCATGGGCTGGGGATATGGCAGTGGCAAGAGTGCTTGCCTCGTATACATGAGGCCCTGGGTTCGATTCCCCAGCACCACATATACAGAAAACGGCCAGAAGTGGCGCTGTGGCTCAAGTGGCGGAGTGCTAGCCTTGAGCGGGAAGAAGCCAGGGACAGTGCTCAGGCCCTGAGTCCAAGGCCCAGGACTGGCCAAAAAAAAAAAAAAGAAAAGAAAAGAAAGAAAGAACAGCACCCAGGCCCTGAGTTCAAGCCCCACAACCAACAAAAAAAGAAAGAAGAATCTACATTTCTTATATAAGATTTCTTATGTCTAGATTTCTTATGTAAGAGACAACATGTAGTATCATCCCCAATCTGGCTTATTTCAGTTAGTATGATTCTAGTTTTAGCCACTTTCTTGAAAATTATATAATTTCATACTTTTTAGAGCTGAATAGTATACTAGTGCATTGTGCATGAGTGTGTATGTGGGGGGGGGGCGTATTTGTGAAGGACTGTTAAGTCAGCATACAATAGAGATATTTGTACATCCTTGTTCATTTACATGGCTATTCACAATAGCCATGCAATGGAATTGGCTTAGATATCCAACAACTAATAAACACATAAAATGTTTTACAGAGATGATAGAGCAGCATCATATAGTAGTTCTCATCTTAGTTTCTAGAGGAAACACCATACTGATTTCCACCAACAGTATATAAACCTCTAATCCTGGCCAGCATTTGTTATTGTTTGTTTTCTTTATGATTACCATTGTCACTAGGATGAGATGGAATCTCAATATAATTTGATTTACATTTCTTTCCTGGCCAGGCATGTTGAACCTTTTCTCATGTTTTTATTAGCCATTCATACTTCTGAGAACTGTTTGATTCATTTTCCCATTTATTAGTTGGGCTATTTGTTCCTTTGGTGTTGAGTTTTGGAGCTCTTTTTATATATTCTGAATATTAATCCTTTATCTGATGAAGAGATGGCAAAGATTGTCACCCATCTAATAGGTTTTCTCTTGGTTCTGATAATTTGGTTTTTGTGTGGGGGTGCAGAACCTTTTTAACTTGCTGCAATCGCCTTTAGCAATCCTCATATTTTCTTAGTAATTGGAAATGATTTTCTTAAGTTGAATAAGTTATAAATAGTAAGTGCATATCAGAGATATGATTTGCAAATATTCCCTCCCATTTGTTGGCTTTTTACTCTATTGATTCTTTCCTTGGGTGTGCAAAACTTTAATTTTTTTTTTGAGGTGATCCAACTTATATATTTTTTCCTTTTGTTGGTTGTAAGAAACCATATTTTAAACCAACTCCTAGACTATGGCTCCTCTAGGTATTCCATTGAAAGAAAGTATAAGACAAACAAGATAAAATCCTCTGCCCTGAGTACTGTAATGTGTATGCCTCTGGGTATCACACCTGCCTCCACGCAGCAGTCACTTTCTGTTGGGGTCAGCTGCACCTTTAAGGGGCCACAGCTGACCTCAGCCTGTCCCTCCCCTTCCTGTCTTTAACAGGAAGAGAAGAAAGTCTGACATCACTTGAGGGACAGCCCCTTGGGACCAATCAGGGCCCCTCTCTTGTGCCCGCCTTTGGAGTATATCTGGGAGGCTCCTCATTTGAATAAACAGAAGCCCTAGAGGTTTTCTCCAGGGACCCGCGCGTCCGTGTCGTTCTTGGCGGCTTTGGGGCACCCTGCGACCACACGCCACCGAGGCTACCTACCCGTGGCCATCTCTCTCGCGTGAGCGATAATGGACCACCCAGGAAGGGGCGGACAAGCCCCTTCCCCCCCCCAAGCGAGGGGAAGTCGAGAGAGAGAGAGAGAGAGCGCCCACAACTTTCCCTGAATTTGTACTAACATGATCAGAAACACTTTCTTTGAGTGAGGGACTGGTACCTGTAATCCTTGTTATTTAGGAGGCTGAGACTCAGGGGAGCAAGATTTGAAGCCAGCCCAGACAGAAAGTCTATGAGACCCTTATCTCTGGTTAACAAGAAAAAAGCTGAAAGTGGAGATATAACTGGAGTGGTAGATCAGCCTTGAACAAATGAAAAAGTTAAGGGATAGCACCTCGATCCTGAGTTCAAGCCCCAGTAGCAGCACATGTTTATGCCAGACTGGAGGCATGGCTTAAGTGGTAGAGAAGCAGCCATGCAAATAAGTTGAATGAGAATGCAAAAACCTAAGCTCAAGCCCTGGCACTGGCACTACAAAAGAAAATGAAGGGGCTGGGGATATAGCCTAGCGGCAAGAGTGCCTGCCTCGGATACACGAGGCCCTAGGTTCGATTCCCCAGCACCACATATACAGAAAACCGCCAGAAGCGGCGCTGTGGCTCAAGTGGCAGAGTGCTAGCCTTGAGCAAGAAGAAGCCAGGGACAGTGCTCAGGCCCTGAGTCCAAGCCCCAGGACTGGCCAAAAAAAAAGAAAATGAAAATAAGACAGTGGAGGGAAGGGAGAGAGGAAGAGAAAGAGAGAAGAAGGGAGGGGGAGGAAAGAAGGAAGGAAGGACACAAAGAACAAAGAGCTTACAAAAGCAGAAAGAAAGGAGAGGGGAGGGGAGGGAAGGAGAAGAGAGAAATAAAAGAAGCAAAGAACGAGAAAAGGGAAAAAAGAATTAGAGTAAGTCCATCCCTTGGAAGTGTATGCTAAACAGAAAGTTTCAGAAGGTTTTGCATTTTGGACTTGTTGTTGTTTTGTCTGGCTGGGCTTTGTTTTGATGGTGGTGGTTTTGTTTGCTTTGCTTTGTGTGTGTGTTTTTTCCTTGCCTTCTAACTATGATTTTTAGGTCCTATAACAAGGAACCTTGAAGAATGAACTTTTAATAAAAATCCAAACTAAGCCACTTCTTTAGAAGAAAACATCCCAGGCTTACCAGCCAGCTTGTATCATGACTGCAGAAAAGATCACCTTATAAAGTCACTAATGGTCCCAAGCAGGGTGATCCAAATGCAGACATTTAACTGTTCTGGGAGATAAGCAGTGAAAGCCTCTTAGGAGAAGCATTCGGCATATGGGTCCTGGCTCCACATTTTATGAGCCCTAATTCCAGTTCAGTGGTGACTACTGGGTCCTTTGCCAAGAAGATTGGGAAAGCTGGTGTGTCAGCATCCAGTGGACATCATCTATGATGCCAGACCACTCTTCAAAATTACAAATCTGCTGGAATGAACTCATTATTTTTGTCTCATACGGGAAATGCTGCTAGTCTAATGGACCATGACTTTGACCCACTTGGGCCAACTGGAAAGGAGAAAGGGGCTCCCAGGCAGGAACCGCAAAGCTGGGGAGATGCTGGGCAACCTCTGCTACGTCAGAGACACTGTCCTTCTCCCAGGAGGTCCCAAGTAAGCTGTGCTTACCGGACCTTGGGCTCTGAACATTTCTGCCCAATCCTCTTCTTTCTTACTCTTCCAAAGAATGTTAAAGTCACATGTCAGGCTGAGGCAATGGCGGCTGTGGAAGATGACACAGAATGATATTACCACAGTCACAGTCAATTCCTGGTGCCTACTGATAGGTTGAAACTGGGTCCTGGTAACTAACTATAATCCTAGATTCTCAGGAGGCTGAGATCTGAGGATTAAGGTTCCAAGCTAGCCTGGGCAAACAAATACAAGACTCTCCTTATCTCTAATTAAGCAACCAGCAAAAAACAAACAAACAAAACAGAAGAGCAGGTCTGGCTCACATGGTAAAGTACTAGCCTTGAGTGAAACCTCAAATGAGAGTGTAAAACCCTGAGATCAAGCTCTAGTATGAGAACAACAACAGCAGCAGCAACAACAACAACAAACCCAAGAGCCAAGTGCCAGTGAGTCATACTTATAATCCTAGATACTCAGGAGACTATGACTTAGAGTAGTGAAGATCAAAATCAGCCCAGACAAAAGAGTCTGTTAGTCTCCATCTCCACTTAAACAGCAAAACGTCACACTGAAGATATGGCTCATATGGTAGAGTAATAGTCAAGTAAGCAAGCCAAGTGAACATGAAGCCCTGAGTTCAAACTACAGTACTGAGGTGGGGGGGTGGGGCGGTTTCAAGAAACAGGAGTGATCTGAGAAACAAATTTGACCACTTGGCATCCTATTGTGCTATAAGTAAGATGAAGGTTCCCAGGAGAGGCCTTTAGGAGAGGAAACCCTAGCAGCCTAGTGTAAGAGCTATGTCACACTCAGCAGCACCAACACAAGCAAATATTCCCAACACTGCCACCTACACGGACAGATATTCACCTGCACCACACACGTGCAGCACGTGTGGCTTTTTGGTGGCTAATTGGACATAAGACTCACGTGGACTTCCCCACCCCAGCTGGCTTTGAAATCCTCAAATCTTAGCCTCTAGAGCAGGTAGGATTACAGTCATGAGCCACCAGCTCCCAGCTTGGTGGGAAGTTTTAAAAGAGTAAGTTGGTATTCGTGGGAGATAGCTGCTGGAACTTGGGGAAGAGTCAAGCTTGAAATGGCCGTTGCAGAACTTTAAGAACTCTCTGTATATGTACTTTTTTTCTGGTGAATGTATGCTTGTCTTCCTTTTTAGGTACCCTGGCTTATTTTCAGCACAGGTCAAGTTCACAGGCTTCTTGAAGCCTTCATTATTGGGCCTGTGGAAGTCCAGGTGGTTCTGATGAGGCCAGAAAGTAAACAGTTCAGCAAGTGGAGGGCCCAGTGAATTCCAGATATCAAAGCTACTGTCCTTGCCTACCAGGTACACACTTCTTTCCTGGCCAAATGCAACTTCCCAGCTTCGACCTGAAGTCTGATTCCGTTTTCCTATCTGCTCTTCCCACAAAGTCAGCAGGGGAAAAAAAACTGGCTTGAAAAAAGCCAGGACAAAAAGGCTCCAGGTTTGTTTGGACATGCCCCGTGCTCTGTAAATCAGCATTTTAATGAGCTTAGTGAGCATGAATCAGAGACACCAAGGTCACATTTCCTCTGACATACTTGGGCGTGGGGGTGTAAAACGTACTCCAAGTTTTTCCTAATCCAAAATCAGGAGGCAGGCCAGACCCCTGTCAAGTCTCCTGGCTTCCTGATGTTCGGCCAAGCAACTAGAAACAGTTCCTTGGCAGCCCTTGGCTGGGACAGGGCTAGAGATTGTCCATGGCTCTTAAGTCCTGAACCAGCATCGTACGTGACAGCCACACCAGCTCCAATATCAATACCAAGGATACCAAAGTCAAACAGAATGGGAGACAGGCGATACTGAGAACAATGAAAGGGCCTGACATGAAAATTTCAGTAGGACACAAGCAATTTTATGAGAACAAACATTCCCAAAGCCACTCACACTTCCAAACACATAGCAGTGATCATTAAACCACAGCAACGACATACAAACAGGGCAGCTTGCACATTGAGAGAAATACTCCTCCTGAAGTGGAGTCGCATCACTGTTTCTAAGCTCAAGAGGACTCTGCTGTGGTCGTGTGCCTTTTAAAACACGAGTTTTATTTGACTTGACTTAGGAGCTGAATCCCTTTCTCTTGCAACGGATCCACTTGGTCTTCTACACAAATGAATTTCCATCCAGCAGGTAAGGAAAGACTGAGTCAGACAAGAAGAAAGGACGCATTTTACATTCAGTCTGAGAACTTCTGGAGAAGGTGTAGACACGGGATGTCATTGTCACCCACCTCCGGCCTCCATCTCATTAATAGGTAGCTGCCTGTTCCAGCTCTTTAGAGAGAAGGCATCCAAAACTCAGGGGGCAGCAGTCAAGGATAGCTTGAGGCAAAAGGGGCGATGTGGGCTATTTACATGTGGCTGGGGCATATGTCACGCTGACCACTATTATAATATATAGGCAATGCTTATTTTTTTTTTCTAGCCAACTACTGGTTGCTTTCTCTTCTTTTTCTTCCTCTGCAAGGAAGCTTGCTTAAGGCCTCCCTCCAAGCCTGGTCCAAGTCACAGGTCAATGCACCATGCCAGAGGGAAGTGCTACTGCTCCAATCTCCTTTACCATCAACCCCCACTCGTGTGTCCTGACACTCCGGTGATGGGACGTTCCTCCTAATTAAAACCACGTGGTGAGGTTCAGCTGTGGAAAATCGCTGGATCCTTTCTCCTCCTTCTCACCTCCTCTTTCTCTCATGTAACACATACATACAACTTTCCCTCCCTTCATTTAAGCAAACAGCTCTCTCTGTGATTAAGTGCAGTCCCTTCTTATCTAAATAGTCCACAGATGTATGAAGACACAGGCGCTTTCTGCTCCTATTTGGAGCTTGTTCTGGTACCCATCTTCATTCACCTACAAAAAGCATCCTTGTTTGGCTTTTGCTGACAGAAATTCCTAATACCCTTCACTCCCCAGTAAATCGGCTCTACTCAGCAGGCTGTCCTCAATTTATCAGAGGTGGGATTTCTCTCCAAATGTCTCAGTTTTTCCCCCTTTCTTGGCTACTCCTGTAACCTGAGTTTGAAACTGCCCAGATGTGAACACAAGGAATAGGAAAAGCCCCAGTTCTGTTGTCAAATTCCTCTATTACTTTAGCTGTCCAGATAAATAAATACTTGCAGCCAGCTACCTCTGACAAGCACCGTGGAGCTGGGGATGGGGACATTTGGGAGAGGACATTGCTTAGGATATTAAGAGATTGTGAGGGAAGCGAAAGTCTTGCTGATGGGATCCATGGGGACCCAGAACAAGCAGTATCTGGGGGGAAAGAAGACATGCTATGAAGGAATTGAGATCTAGGGTTCTAGGTGCAGTTCAGTGGTACAGTGCTTGCCTAGCATGTGCAAGGCCTTGTTTTTTTATTCCTAATCACACACACACACACACACACACACACACACACACACACAATATAGTAAATGTCTTAAGAATAATAAACCCTCATTTTTGGTTTATGACCAGCTCTGATTCTCTGGATTGACTTCTTAACCCAAAGCATGGCTCATATTTTAAGTCCCTAAGCAATGGGCTCTATATACGAACCCCAGAGACTCATCACACCAAAGATACTAATGGAATCCATTGGAGCACATCTACCTTACATGTGCTGGGCAGACCAGCAACCACCTACCATAAGTAACTTCTATGAACTAAAACCTAATGAAAATAATCTACAGAATGATGTGTGAGAGGCTACGTGGAGATCATTCCTTTTTCCCCATCATTCTCAAAATTGAAATTTCATCTGCAACCCAAATGGTCATCAAGAACACAAATGACAATAAATGCTGGAGGATGGAAAGGAAAAGGAACCCTTATATATGCTACTGGTGAGAATGTAAACTAATGCAACCACTACAGAAATCAGTATCAAGGTTCCACAAGAAATGAAAACTACAACTCCCCTGCAACCCAGCAGTGCCATTCTTGTTATTTATGAGAAAGAAGGTAAATCAGGCATTGAAACACTATTCACAATAGCCAAGCAATGGAAACAACCCTGGTGCTCTACAGCTGATGGATGGATCAAGGAATTGTGATTATATATACACAATACAGTCTTATTTGCCCATAAAGAAAAATGAAATTATGTCATTTGCAGAAAAAAATGTCTGGATCTAGAGACCATCCTCTTTCATATGTGGGTGTTTTCTCTCATATGTGGGTGCTATGTATGCCTAAAAGATATATATAAATGATAAATCTGAATAAGACATGGTATATGTATGCGTGAGGTGCCATGGTTAAGCCTCTTTGAATGATTAACATGAACTTTAACAAAACACTGAATATTAGGAAGGTGAAAATGTCCTCTCTAGGGTATAGGTGCTAAGGGGAGATGAGTAAGGGACCAGAGAGGATAAAGCAGGTGAATATACTCAAAATATGTACATATGTGTAAATGAAACAATGATTAAGAAGAGAGAATGACGATGGGCTGAGTCTGATCAAGGCACACACCTCTTTGTACAATGTATTGATGCCAATAAGAACAAGTTCAAAAAGTATAGTAACCTTGAAATAAAACTCAAGACAACAATAGGAACATGATCACATAAGATGATGCTAAGCGAAACGACTCCATGTTATAGAAATAAGTGGTTTATCATTGTTGTTATTTTCAATGTACTATGTGAAATTATTCCCTTTTTCCTTTGTCTTTCTTTCCCGTGGTTTTACCCCTGGTGTCACTGTAACTGATTTTGGTACCCTGGGTATTATATATACATTTATAGGAACTAGGGAAGGGAAGGGGAACATCACAATGAAGAGACAAAGGGTAAAAGGTGAACCAATGCAACAGCAATACTTAGAAGACAATACACTGTAAACCAAATGTACAACTGGGAGGGAGGAACTGAGGAGGAGAGAAGATGGGAGAAAAATGAAGGAGGAGGTAATAAGTTTGATAATTAATGTACTCACTGCCTTACCTATGAAACTGTAACCCCTCTGTACACCATTTTGACAATTTAAACAACAATGGGAAATGAAGGATCATGGCAGTGGTGCCTTTATGGGGGTGACAAGGACATCTGCATGCAGTCCAAAGGAAACCCTTGCTTGTTAACCACTGGGAACAAAGATATTCTGCATGGCTGGGCCAGTGTCTGTTTCAGCAAGCCAGGCACAAGAATAAGTGAAGGTTTTTCAATGTCAGGCAGTAACTTTAACAAAACCATACAAGTCTTCCTACTTTACCTAAGAGAGTACCATTTCTGTGCTTATGTGTGGTTTGGGGGTGATTTGATGCTGTTTGTTCACTGTTGGAAGAGCTACGGGTTGCATCGGGTTTGAGGGTGCTCTGTGAATTGGGAGCCTCCTCAGGTGGTATGAGCACTACAACTGCTTACAGAATTGAAAGTCCTCTGGAACAATTCCTTAGGCAAGAAGCTTGCAACCTAATAAGAAACAGCTTAGATTCAGCAAAGGGCAACATTGGGTCTGAAGGGGAAGCCAGCAGTCAATGCAGACCCTGTGCCTACCACAGCTGGGACTCAGGGGTTCTGGCTAAGTTAGGGTCCCGTGTGAAATCCCAGACACATCTCAACTTAGAGTCTCCATCTGCAAACAAAGAAGACATCTTGATCTACCACTCCAGTGCCCAAGGTCCAGCTTGCAATCGGAATGTGGAGTTGGGTCAGAGGGAAATGAACCTCTGCAACCTGACACTAAGAGAAGCCCCAGCAGGGTGTAAACCACATCCTCATGGAGCAAATATTTAACCTGCTCTGTGATCTGAACTGAACAGTCTGGAGCCATGTGACTCAGGCACTTATTCAGAGATGACAATGGTCAATGGGAAGAGAAGACAGGGCAGGCCAAGGCGGCTCCCTGGGCCCCCTCCAACCACTCCTAGTTGGCCTTTGAGACTGTGGAAACAACTCACGTGTCTGTGTGTGAGTGGGCACCGTGGGAGAGGAAGTCACAATCCACACTCGTTGATTAATTGAGTGATTTTAGTCAAGTGAATACACAGCAGGAAAAGCATGAAAATAAAATGAACACATATGGGAATTACTATTAACATAAGTGATAACATCAAAACATCTGGTCAAATGCAGTTAAAAATACAAATGAAATGGAATGTAAAACATTTTCACAGTATTCAAAGCTTTCATAAAAGATTTAGTCTCTAGAAGAGGGATCCTCCACAAAGTAATCAGGGGAAGCAGGAATTCCATTATTATTGATTTGTGGGTATGGGTCAGAGTGGCTAGTCCCTTGGCCCAAGAAATTGCCTAAGCCATGCTTCTAAAACAAATCATGGAGGCCATCCCATGTATGTAGTTTACAGTTCCAAATGTAAACTGAAGCTCTGATGGGATTATGCCTTGAAATTCATGCTTGGAATTCACGTTCTGTTTTAAGATGGCTACTGATATTCTTCAAAGACTTAGCCAAGTTCTGTCAATGGCCTTGCTCCAGAATGAATATTTTAAAGCTTTACAAATCCAACCTCTGTGCTAGCAAAATATATTAAACCACCAATGGACTTTCTCTTCTGGAAGTCAATGACTAAGCCAATGAGTCTGCACATTGGTTTTATTACGCCCTTTGTTAAGAAAAACAAAGGTTGGTGGTCATGCAGCTTTGCACCCATAGATAGCCTCTCGTTGTTCTAAACTTGCTGATGTGGTATGTGTCTAAAGCTCTAACTAATAGTTACAGTGAGACTCAAAGGCCAGGGACCTTTCCAGTTCACCAATTTGCAGCAAAGTTTTCTGAGATGTGGCTTCCTACCTGAGAATAAACTCACTCAGAGAGCCCTTTCATTGCCTGGCCACCATTCTACATATTCTTCCTGTGGGAACCACTAATACCCTGGATGAGACCCTCTCTACAGGCCCCAGCCTGTGGAGAGAGCCTGGCTGCATAATGCACTTTATCAAAATGAGCAGATATATAGGAACACTGAAGGCTTGACTTCATCAAAATCAAGGTCCAGCTCCACTCATTCATGAAACTGCTCTGAATCTTAGTTGACCAATAGCAAAGTAGAATATTGCTAATTACTAATATATATATTTATATACACACATTTTAAAATCACCCCAAATTCCAGGCAAAATCTCATAAGTTCCCCCAATATCTTTATAATTAAAGGTCAGAGAAAATTTCTTCAGAAGGTGTTATAATGCTGGGATTGCCGACTATGGAAGGTTAGTTATGTCAGGATGACTCAAGTGGGCAACTACATGGGCATGTGGATTTCAGATAACAGAATCTCCTCCTGGTGATTCCTGATGCCTCACTGCTGCCTGCAGACTAGATGTGCAGAGGGACTGCCAGTGAAGAACCTTGAAATGTGATAGAGTATGAAGAATTAGGCTTTCGTGGAAGAAATTAACATTCATTTATAAAAAAAAAAAAAAAAACTAGTTCCTCAGCCTTGGACAATAGGAGTAAAACTGTTGAAGAGAACCAGCTTATTTACATTGCTTCACAAGTATAACAGCCCTGAAGCCTATCTTCCAGCACTGGGGAGCAAATTCAAGGATAGGTTTGCCTTTGAAACTCTCTCCTTGGGCATGGACACTCACTTCAACACTGCCTCGGCAGCGATGGGGAAAAGGTAGGAAGTGAAGGGGTCAGGAAGGCAGCTAGCTCTGAACCTCCTTCATCTACGGGCAATCACATGGAAAGGCATCAACCCCTTCACAGAAATGCAAAGCACCTGGGCTGCTGTGGAGGTTGCTTGTGCTGTGGGTTCCAGGCTGAGCTTTCCCAGGGGAGGAGGACCCACGAGGCTGCCCTACCTGCTGCGCATGCCTGTTAACTGCTTCCTGTGGAAGAGAGACCTTTGTCGTGGTTCACCTTTCAGATTCTCAGTGTAGACTTTTTAATCAAAAAAGTTAGTACGCCTCAGGAGGCTGAAATCTGAGGATCTCAGTTCAAAGCCAGCCCGGGCAGGAGAGTTGGTGAAACTCTTCTCTCCAAGTAATCACCAGAAAACTGGAAGGGGCACTGTGAGCTAAAGTGGTAGAGCTCCAGCCTTGAGCAAAAGACCTCAGGAACAGCGCCCAGGCCCCAAGCTCAAGCCCCACAACCAACCAACCAACAAAAAGTTAGGAGGTTTGTTGTCATTGTTGTTCCCATTGTTGTTTTTAAAACATGCAACAGATTAAATTAGGATATGAGCCTCTTGATATGAGCCTCTTTTCCTCATTCACAATACACCCTTATTGGACTATTCTATTATTTGTTTCCTTTTTACATTTTTTACTGTGTGTTTTGAAAGTCACTGACCACTGCCTTCTCAGCCTGAAAATCCTCAATTCTCTCATGTTTATAATGTTCCTTTTCTTTACAAAGAAGCAGGTATGCACTGCGCACCCCCCCCCCCCAAATCTGGAAGATCGTATGTTGAGCTGATGCAGACTGCCACTCACTGATGAATTCATATAGAAGAATCTAGTAGTAAAAGTGAGGGCACAGATGTGTATTCACTATTGCATACTGAGCTTTTGGTATTGTTCCTACCCCATCACTTTCAGAATTGGTCTCAAATGTGTGTGTGTGTGTGTGTGTGTGTGTGTGTGTGTGTGTGTGTGTGTGTGTGTTTCTATCTAAAACAGACAGAGGAATTACTCTGGGACTGAAAGCCAGATGACTTACCAACAGTTAGAATTTTCTACTTCCAAAGGCAAAGATTAGGGGCTGGGAATGTGGCTTAGTGGTAGAGTGCTTGCCTAGCATGCATGAAGCCCTGGGTCCGATTCCTCAGTACCACATAAACAGAAAAAGCTGGAATTGGCACTGTGGCTCAAGAGGTAGAGTGCTAGCCTTGAGCAAAAAGAAGCCAGGGACAGTGCTCAGGCCCTGAGTTCAAGCCCCAGGACTGGCAAAAAAAAAAAAAAGGCATAGATTAGCCAAGGAACTATGAGCAATTTGTATCAACACTCAGACACACAGCTTAGACTCTCTCTCTCTCTCTCTCTCTCGCTCTCTCTCTCTGTCTTTCTCGCTTTTTCCACAATCCCTTTTGTTTAACCTTTTCTCCAAATTGGTAAGTTTTCTTTTTGGAGACTGCCTCTCCGGGTGCAATGTTTTTGCACATCCTTTTGCACCGTGACAGCTGATCCACGCTGCAGATCTTTAATGCCTTCCTACTCTAAATGGCCTGGGTGTACCAGACATGGCTGTGCTGGGGTCTGGAGCGTGGCTGTGAGGGGAGGGGGGAGGATACTGCGAGGACTAAGCCCACTGTGTGACGAGGTCCACTAAGGGCAGGGGCGGTGTGGCAGTGCAGTGCGCATGCACAGGGGAGGCCCAGACTCTGCTCTCCCCGGCGCTCCTCTGGCCCACAGCTCCCTCCCCAACCTGTCCGCCAGCATCACTTGAAGACCGACTGGAAAGTGGGGCACTCGTGGTTCTTCATCTTCTTCATGAAGTTTTTGAACTCCTTGTTTTTCTTGTCCCACTTGTGGATGGCCGTCAGCAGGTACTGGCTCTTCACCTTGCGGCCCATGATGAGGAAGTGGTGGCTGAGGTTGTCCAGCTGGTGACAGGGGCAGTCAGCGCCGTTCTTCAGGAACAGCACCAGCTTCTTCAGCTCCTTCTTCTTGATGGGCCCCAGCTTCAGGGGCTTCTTCTTCTTGGGGACAATCTTCTTGTCGCCGTTTTCCTTCTTCACTTCCTTTATCTTCATCCTCAGTGCTAGGGATGGTGGGAAAAGAGCAGAGAGAAGGGGAAGGGAAGAGAAAGCATTTAGAACACGTCATCTGAAAACAGTTACCTGAACACGTGGCCACAGAGGAGGGGAAGGAAAGAGAGTAAAATAAGCAGGCAGTCCTGGAAATAGTCCCTCCACCCTAAGTAGCTTAGCATAGAGCCAGGGGCTCATACCTGTAATGCAGCAACTAGGGAGGCTAAGATCTGAGGACCACCGTTTGAAGCAAGCAGGAAAGTCCATGAGACTCTTAACTCCAGTTAACCACCAAAAATTTGGAAATAAGGCCTGGCTCAAGTAGTAAAGTGCTATCTTTGAGAGAAACAAAGCTAAGGAACAGTACTTAGGCCCCGAGTTCAAGCCCCAGTACCAGTACAAAAAAAAAAGGAAGAAAAGTCTTCATTGCTGCCTACTACCAACTTTGCCTCCCTAGTTTTGTGGTATCTAAAAGCATCTCAGGAATCATCACAGGCTACCACGAGGTTCTTAAAGTTTCAAAACCAAATCATATTTCTCTTTCATGAAAGTCAGTGATTTGGAATCTCATACAGTACTTTGACAGAGGGGTTCATATAATCCAATTTAATCCATATAATCTAATGCTACAGATCCCAGCATTCCAAGGGAGGAAAAACTTAGCCTGATTTTTTTTTTATAAGAGAAAGTTGTGGTTTGGGTTTTTAATACCCCAAATTCCTTGAAAGTTGGGTCCTGTAAACAAGGCAGCGGGAATGGATGTGCACATGCACCAAGGGCAATTTTGAGCAGCACCCTGACATGCTTGGGTGCATTCAACACCAACATGCTCAGCCTCTGAATCTCCACATGGGTAGAACCAGAGTTCTTAGGACGTTGTCTCCAGAGAAGCTGGATAGCAGGCAGTGCTTATGTTTTGTTATCATGAACCCACCTCCCACCAGTGTCCTACTAGCTGAAGAGCCCTGCTCACAAGGACTTTCTGACAGCTCAGAGCAGGTCCTGGGGAAATCCTAGTGGCTATATCCAGGTAACGATCTCTTCAAACCATATTCAGTCCAGGGATGTTTCTAGTCTCAGCATAATTGGCAGCAGAAAGAGAAAAACACTATGTACCTCAACTCTGCCTCCTCTTTTCTTTGTCTCTGTAAATTCTCTCTCTCTCCCTCTCTGCTTCTCTAGCTCTCTCCCTCACTGGCTTCTGCTGTGTGTGTGTGTGTGTGTGTGTGTGTGTGTGTGTGTGTGTGTGTGTGTGTGTGTGTGTGTGTTACTGTGACCAGATCCCAGGCCTCACCATATTCTAGGCAGGCATTCTAGCAATGAATCACAGCCCCAGACCTTAACATTGTTTTGACAACCTTGGATCTGGTCCTCCATGCTAACCACACAGTTGATAAGATACTCAATAAGCTGTAAGTACACTAAGCACGTGATGTCACTGCTACAATCAATCTCTCCCAATGACTGGCCAACCCCAGATATTTAGGGATTGGAAATCATCATCCAGATGCCAGTCCACAGATAATTTGTACATCCTCTGAATTAAAAATTACAAAGCCCTCTTTGGAATAACTTAACTTCTATGCACATTCTATGAGGGAAGTCTTAATTTTGAATCTCATGACAGTAACTTGCAGTTGTGGAAGTGCACGGCATGCCAGGTAATATACTAAGTTTCTGACATACATTTACTCAGTGAATCCTTATAACTTCATGAAGAAGGTACAGTTATTTTCCCATATAGCAAACGGGTAGCTGAAGGAATTAAGTTGGCTTGCCTCAAACCATTAATGCTAAACTTAAACCCATGTGCATTAGTCAGCTTTCTATCACTGTGACAAATGCTAGAGATAGGCCAAATGACAAAGAAAAATGATCAACTTTGGCTCATAGTTTTGTAGGTTCCAGTAAATGAATAGTTGCCCCCATTGCTTTGGGTCTCTGGCAAGGTAGCACATCATAGCACAACATGATACTCACTTCCTAGCAGCTGGGAAGTAAAAAGAGAATGAAGAAGGGCAGGAGTCCCCAACATTCGTTTCATGGGCACATAACCAGTGACCTAACTTTCTCCCACTAGGCTCTCCCCCCTGAAGGTTCCACCACCTCCCAATAATGCCACAGGCTGGAGGCCAAGTCTTCAACACATGGCCTATGCACAGCAATTATCCAGCTATGTATGACTACGTGCTTTCAGACGCCATGCTGTCTTTGCTGTCTCTAGGCTCCAAAGTTATTTATAATAAACTTAAAACTTAGAATATTCATTACATGGACCACAAACAAAAAGAGAAGAAACTCAGACTCTGTTCTCAGCTTCACCCGTATTTTACAATGATTGTTTTCATGAGGAAGTCAAAGTTCCTCTAACCAAACAAGAACGCTGTTTGCAAAGGTCTTGTCATTTAATATTCAACTGATTAGAAAACCACACTCTTGTCTAACCCACCAGTAAAGAGGGCAAAAAGTTCTAGGAACAAATCTTTAATGAATGTGTCAAAGTCAGGAAATTAAAATCTCTCCCACTGTTCTCTTTTTCTGATGAAAGAACATCTTGGAGCCTACTTAACTCAAGCTCTATATAATACTCCAGGCCTGACAAAGGCCTCACCCAGCACGGCAGAAAGGTCAGAACTGGACACTAAGAAGAACAGGCCCTGCCTGAGGATTAATACTGACCTCTAGGCTGTGCCATGATGCTAGCACACATGGAAGTTGAGCACAATTTTCCAGTAAGTTTGTTGGTTGGTTTGTTTTTATCAAACTCTTTCCCTACCTGAAGTTCAGTGTTTCTGATTTTGCTTCTCTCTCACCCCCATGGTAAAGAGCAAGCAGGAGCCAGCAGGAAGGAGTATGGTACATATAAAGCAAAGACTACCTCTCACAGGCCCATGACAAGCCCAAACAGGCCCATACCTGCCTCAGCCTCCATTGTTGGTTGGCAGTCCTTGAGCCTAGTGGTTCACTTGAGAAAAGACTGCCTGTTGTAGTATGTGGCTTGCTGGACAGAAAGTTCTCAGTGGGATTGAGTGAAAGGCCCTCAAGCAGAGACTTGGTACCCAGACCAAGGCAGAGTCAGGACCCACCTCTACCCCCACCCTCCCTGCAGCACTGAGCCAGTGCAAGTGGGAGAAAACACTCACTAGGTTTGGATCTCAAGTGCTCCTATATGTTAAAGGCTTGGTCCCCAGAGTGGCTCTCTTAGATGGAGATAAGTCATTTAGGAAGTAGGACCCATTGAGATGTGCCTTTGAAGGACATTGGGAGACGCAAGGCCTCTCTCCCTCTCTTTTTGGTTTCCAAAAAAGAGCAGTTTTGCTGCAGTCATGAGATGTTGCCTCACCCAAAGCCATGGACCAACTAAGAATGCCCTAGAATCTCCCTACTGTGAGCCAGAGGAAACCTTGCGCTTAATAAATCTTGAGTATTTGTTATAGTAACAAAAAGCTAACACACCAGTCATCAAAGTAAAGATGCAGATTATTATAGGGCCAAAAGAGAAAGAACAATCTTTTCATTTCACAGGACACAAAGAGAAGCCCCAGGTTGTTAGGTAAATCCCAAGCCAATCCCTAAATTCTAAGGCTTTGAACCAAGCGTTGCTCTGGTAGTAATAACACATGTCATCAGGAGAGTCGATGCATGTACCAACTGACAATGTGAGACCCTCTTTTCTGCAAAGATGGGTGCCACCATTTTACAGAGTACCTACCACATGCCAGGCTCTCGAGCTAAACACAGGGTAGGTGCTCATCCTACCATGAGTCCTGGTTCACTACTTATACCAACCAAGTTGAGTAGGCAGTATAATTACTTCATTACAATCAAAGAGAGAACCCCGACTAAGCCATGGTAACACAAGGCCACAGTTTGTGAGACACACAATCAGGCCTAGAACCATGCTTAAATGCAAAGATCACACTCGCTCTCCTACCCATGACTCAGTTTGAAAAGACACTGCTTCAGTGGAAACTATTTCACTCTTTTGATTGTGTTGCTTTTAATCACAACTCAAATCAAAAATTAACGTTCCCTTTGCCATGACCGTGTAAAGGAATTTAGTTTACATAGGTGGGGACCGGCGAGGGGAGTGGGAAATCAGATGATGGAAATGTGTTATGCATTAGAAGCTTTCCTTCTTGCCATTTGGCTCACTTTCTTTTTGGAGGTGGGGAGAGTGGGGACAAATGCACATGTGGTCAGAAATTGCTAACATCTTTCCATCTTTCAAGAGTTTACTTTAGGGGTACAGATTACCAACAATGTTTGCATAGGCAATTACCTGTCCCATGTTGATTTTGCCATGCCTTGTGGGTAAATGTGCAACCCCCCACCATGCCATATCCAAGGCTATTGGGTGCTGGCCTAGAGCAGCCAAGGACTGACCACCACTGCCTCTCCCAATCATGTGAACATGCCGGGCCCCAGGGATTTCATCCTTGGTTGAGTTTCCAATGCAATGTAGTAGCTGTCAAGGAGGAGAAGACTGTGAGGGTAGGGAGCAATACTGAGACATCCAGGCAGCAGAGTAGGTGCTGGGTTCTGTGCGGCCTGGTGTGTTCATTTTCTCCCTGCAAGGTGGAAGGCCCAGCATGACTGCCAGGCAGCAGAACCACCACCCAGAAGCCCAGCCATGATACTGGGAAAGCAACCCCGGTCATCTCTAGCACTGCTTTCCACTCTGGCTTCTCTCCCCTCCCTCTTTTTCTCCCTCCCGCCTCCCTCCCTTGCTAGTGCTCCCTGCTTGCTCTGATGGGTATCACTCTATCTTAGGCCCTCCATCTCTTCTACCTGTAACAAACCAGCCCAGAACTAAAACAAAATACTTTTCCTTTTTTATTAGTCACACTTTAACATCTCCTTCCTCCTGTCCCCACCAAAGTAGAATGTTCTCCCAATTCATGCCTTACTGCCAGCAAGAATTCAGAAACTCAAAAACCTTGAAAACCCAAAACTTGGGGCTGCAACTAAAGACTGTCTGGGTGTTTCTCAGCAATCTTAAAACAAATACTCTCGACGTTCAAATAGACCACCAAAGCTGCATTCCATTTTCAGTCACTCAAATCATTGTGTATATGTTGTGTGTGTGTGTGTGTGTGTGTGTGTGTGTCTGTGTGTGTGTGTATACATGGACACTGGTGTTTGAACTCAGAGCCTGAGTGATGTTTTAGCTTTTTCACTCAAGGCTGACACTCTACCACTTGAACAGAGCTCCACTTCAGCTTTTTGATAACTAATTAAAGCTAAAACTTGCACAGGCTTTCCTGCCCAGGCTGGCTTCAAACCACCATCTTTAGATCCCAACCTCCTGAGTAGCTAGGATTACGGTGTGAGCCCGGGGTGCCCAGCTTCAAATTCTCTTTTGTTGCTCACAATTATACTTCCTTGACAACCTCCCCAAGAAGCCTGTCCATATTTCTGAGGCTGCAATGAGAATCAGAAAGCCATTACACCCATTTCTTCCAGAATCTTCTCTTCCTCGTGACTTGCCTGCTTCTACTAACAGTTTCTCATTCCTCCAATGACTAAACATGGTGCTTAGCTGTAAGACAGCCATCGGCCAAGGACCAACCACTTAAACAACTAATAATCTGGAATTGATGCAGGATTCTAAGAAGAACCTGCTGGGAAAAGTAGGAATAAGGCACAGTTAGGAATCAAATTTGTAACTTACCTGATTAGATAATACTTACAACAGAGGTAAAGAACAAAGGAGGAAGAAAAAGGAGCACCTCGGGAAATACTTACTGGAGTGAGAGGAAAAGAGTTGTTGTAAAAGTTATCAGAGGCAAAGACGAAAGGTCCAGCAGTTCAGTGTCATGAACCCCACAAGAATAAGAGTATCAAATGGAAGACCTGCTCCCCCAGGCCCAATGCCAGGGAGCATGGGAATGAGTTTGAAACTGGATCTTTTGGTGACTGGCAGGTCACTGCTGACCTGTGGATGGCCAGGCTCTGAAGCAGCGAAGGCAAATTCCAGAAAGCTAACAACAGTGGGAAATAGAAATGAAAATGTGCCCTGCACACAGACACCAGACTCCTGAATGTCTGTGGAGAGTTAGTATTCCTGGCCAAACACATACAGTCATTCCCAATCAGTCCTTAAGTCAATTTAAAAATCACAATTTAAAAAAAAAGTGACGTGCATGAAAATAGTAATGGAAGAAAAAGAGCACATCGCCCGCATTCTGCATAACAGAAAGCAAATGGAATGGGAGGAGCCAGTGTTGACAGAGAGAATACTCACAGGTAGAGGTCCAGTAAGAGGCCAGCTGCTCACCCCCACTGCAGCGGGACGCATGGTCTGGCCCACACGCTGCTGCGCCTGTGCACCATTACAGAGCTTGTACTAAGTGTGGGCGTTGCTGAGAAACCTAAACAGGGAGCTCATACCCTCTCCCTTGGGCTATAAAGCCAAGGGACTGCTCTCACCAACTCCAGCAGGGGCAAAGGGGTTTATTTTATAGCGAAGTTTTCAGCAGATATACAAGAGGAAAGCAGTAAGGTGCTATACAGTCACTGAAGGGTTAAAGAAAGTCTGCATAGCACGGAGGGAGGCCCTCAGATTTCAGAACACTGAAACTCACTCTTCCAGCCAGTGGGTAAGATAGTTTCTCTCCAAAGAAACTAGTATTTCAAAAGAAAAAAAAATCTTTTACCTCTTAAAATGTCTTAAAAAAACAATCATAGGCCATGAAAATAAGCAAGGAGCTTCCAATCCCATGCCTTGCTCTTAAATTCAAATGCACAGCCTAATACTGGCAGGCACTGAAGGAAAGCTGCTGAGTATGAATGATAGGGGATAATGCAAATACAAAACAAATAAGGAGGGCTGGCACCAGTGGCTCACTCTTGTAATATTAGCTACTCAGGAGGCTGAGATTTGAGGATCATGGGTCAAAGCCAGACTAGGCAGGGAAGCCAATGAAGCCCTTATCTCCAATTACGCATCAAAAAAGCCAGAAGTAGAACTGTGGCTCAAGTGGTAGATAGTAGCCTTGAGCAGAGAAGCTCAGGGCCAGTACCCAGGCCTTGAGTTCAAGACCCAGGACCGGCACCAATAACAACAACAGGAATAATAATGAAGAAAAGGAGGAAGAAGAGGAAGAAGAAAAAACAAAAAGACTTCAGAGACAATGCAAGAAGCATAAGAAAACTTTTCCAAATGGTAATGTTAGACAAGTCATTGTGCGCATAAAACAAGAACAGAAAGGTACTAATGCGAAAGTTCACAAAACCAACAAGAATATTTGAACATTTAAAATATAGGAGGAGAAATAAGGAATTCAAAACAAATGTGCTCAGATGTAGTTGAAGAAATTTCCTGAGGTGCCAAAGAGGATGCCAAACTCTTCTCAATCTAGTTTCCGGATCTGAATACATGGAGTTATAAAAAGACAGAATAAAGAAAATGAATGGGAGAAAACAACAAAGGAATAATTCTTTCAAAGTTTTCTTCTTGTTTTATTAAATAAGTTAAACAGTGCCTGACTCCATGAGTGATGACATTGAGAAACATGAAGTAGGATAAAAAAAAAAAAAAAAGACTTTTGAAATCGTCTAGAGAAACAGAGAATATATGTCTAAGACAAAGGATTGGGCATCAGAGCAGTAATTGGTTTATTGATGGCAGCATTTTATTAGATTAAGATAAAGAATGAGTGCCTTTAAAGTTCTTAAATGGGGCCAAGTGTGGGTACAGTCCATAGTCTCAGCTACTGGGAGGCTAAGGTAGCAGGATGGCCCACCCATGGCTGGCCCCCAGCAAAATGCAGGCAAAGCAAAAAGTGTGAGACTTTATCCACAAAACAACTAAAATAAAAGAGGCAGGGGATATAGCTTGAGTAGTAGAGCACTTGCCTAGCAAACAGAGAAGTTCTGAGTTCTGGCCCCTGAACTGAAGAAGGAAAAACAATTCCCAGTGGGATTCTGAATGGAACCTATTTGTCAGCATGTGACTTGTGAAAGCACAGTAGACATCTGCAGGCATAAAGGGGTTAAGAAAGAGATATCTCCCACATAGCCTGAGGAACGAGCTCTGGAGGGACATCTGAGCATCCGGGACTGAGCACCTAACATCAGCATTAGAACTGCAAATGAAATGAGCCAACGGCCATCTCAAGAATAGATGAAGCATGTGAAAGGCAGGAAATTAAAATAGAATTAATTAACCCAGCCAAATATGGGACTTTACTACAGCAGGAAGCTAATATAAAGGAGTTATCTTCAACTTCAATAACAGAATCTCCAATAAATAATATTTGAACATGAAAATGAAGAAATCAAGCTATGTATACATGTTATGGATTTGCTCCAGTTTGCTAAATATCACCAAAAAAAATAGCTAATGTAGTTGAAAATGGTTGCTCCTGGTTCATGGGAACTTGCGGGGAGGTGGGTATCAAAGGTGGAGAGCAAAGTACAGTTTTCATTGACAGTTTATTTCTATTTGGCTCTTAAAATTGTATTTAATGTGAAAGGGGGGAACGTCCTTAAATTTTACAAAAGCTTATAGTCTAGTAAAGAATATACAATCTACATGAATCACAAAATGTGGGATCATAAAGCAGCTTCCAAATCTAGGCCCTCATCAAGCCCCAATACAAAATTTTTGCTTTTCAGATGTGTTTTGGGAGAGTGAAGAAGAGGCTACAGATCTGGTCTGTGGCCAGCCACGATTTTCCAGGTTAAAGCCATGTGGTCACTCAAGTAGAATGTAGTTTATTCACTCTGTCCACCTGAAGCATGAGAGGCCAGGGAACTGCTGAGTCAGCACATGGATACTATCTCTTCCTATGGGCAACAACAAAAGTCAAACAGAGCAGACATCTGACTGTATACCTGATTCCTGGGATATCTGGTTCCCCACCCCCTTCTCTTTCAAAGAGGTCCCAAATTCCCAAGTAGACTGAGAGTTGGTTGTCTCAGAGTCTACAGGCCCTTTCTTTGCCTGAGGAAGTGTCATGCCTGGGCCCCCTGGGTTTCTGTCCCAATCAAAAAGGTCCCATAAGAACACTTCATAAGTCATGAAGGCAGAGGGACCTACCGGGTTCACAAATCTCTTGGGTGGGCTTCTCCAAGGGCCAGCGCAGAAAGCATAATTCCCAGTGAATGTACAAATCAGCCTTGGCTCTGAGAAGCTGCACCCTGCAGAGGGTCTTGGCCCCCTGGAGAGATGGCTTTGTGGTCCAAGGGCCTCAATGAATCCTACTGACAAAGGCCTCCCAATGGTAGCTTAGCAGAACCCTCTGTTCCCAGCAGGAGCTGGTGTTTGGCATCACTGATGCATTTAGCAAAGAAAGGAGCTGGCACTGGGTCACAGTAACTCAGACTCTCCCGACCACAAACCACAGACTGCATATTTACATGTATGCTGACTACAGGACATACACTACCAAAAAATGCAAAAAGAAAAAAAAAAAAGAAGATTGAAGGCAGCTTTCCTTTTGCCCTCTTACCTACAAAAGGCAGCATGTGCAAAAAATGCTCTCAAGTAAAATAATTTGAAGCAAATTATTTCATTAAAGTTGTCCTGTTTCTTGGATTCCAGACACCTCAGGGAGATGGTCAGGCAGGAAGACATTTGCCCCCAACCCCCTCTCCCTTCCCTTTCTCCTCTCTCCTTCCTGTCCTTCCCCTCCTACTCTCTACCCCTCCCACTGTCTCTCCCTCCCTCTCTCAGCAGCCCCCAGAATGCCACTGCCTAATTGCTTGCCTTCACAGCCTATGTCAAATCCCCACTGATTTAGCCAATGGTATAGAATGAAAATCCTCCTTGCTCTTTAAAAGGCTTTCGGCCTCAGAATAGGGAGAATGCAAAGCTTGGGTCCTTCTTCCCCTTCCCAGAGTGCACCTCGCCCACCTCCACCTATCAATGCCAAGAGAGGCAGAGGAGAGAAGACTGGCTTAAATGAAGTCAATCACTGGGATTGACTGGATCTTGGCTCCAAGTCTAGGCAGACCTGCCAAGGCAAACATCTGTTCCCAACGCGGGGTCCCCAGTTTTCCACCCCTCTCCATTCCACCTCCTGGTGTGCCCCCAAATGGCAACTTGGAGCATGTTGTGATCGCTTAGAATGAGTGGGGAGTGAGAAGTGGGATTCAGAGCTGCTCTAGCTCTGATAAATACCTGAAAGCAGCAGTATCAGAATTGCCAGGAAGACATGTAGATTATGCTGGGCATAGTGGTCCCAGCACTCATGAGGCTGAGGCAGAAGGACCAAGGGTTCCATGCCAGCCTGGGCTACATAGCCAGATTCTATCTCAAAAAAAAAGCACATTATTGAGCTGTACCCTAGAGTTTCTGATTCAGTAGCAATGAATGGATGAGGCCCAAGAGTCTGCATTTCTGACAGGTTCTCCAGAGACATCGAAGCTGCTGGACTGGGAGTAAGCCCAGCACCAACTTTGGTTTAAGGAAATGGGGTAAAGGGGTTGGGCATTTGGATTTGTCACCTTGGCTAATGACAGAACTTTAAGGACTCTTCGTGGGTCATATTTCAGCTTTCTGGAAGTTACCCTATCCCCCAGCCCCAAGTCCACTGGAACTCAGACAGAAGCAGCAAGACTGGTATGAGTGTGTCTAAGACCATGCTGGCTGTTAAAGAACTTTCTGTGCAATTATCTGTTCTGTGGCTGTGACACCTGCAGAGACAGAAAACAAAGGCTGTGGCAGCAAGAGGTGGCATATTTGAGAAAAATCCAGGACCAGGGTCAACCAACCCCGGCTGGCCAACCCCATCAGAGCTCCTGCATAAACTGGAATAAATCACTTCACTTCCCTGGGTATCCCTGCATCCATTTGTAGTGTGAAGGTGTTGGATAAATTCATTTCCATTTTTGTTCTAGCACTGGCCCTCTAAATCAAAATCACATTTTCTTCTTCTGTCTTTCAAATTCAGAATTGAAACCCAGGCTGCCCTTGCCTGCTCCCACCTCCAAAGGACTTCGCCTGACTCTACCCAAGCCCAACTGGGTGAGCTCAAGCAATAACCCAAGAGTAGCGTCTTGATGATGAAGTTGTCTAAGCTCAACTCCAGAAAAGGTTCAAACACTCCAAGCATGTGCAGTGGGCTTTCATGTGGTCCCATTTGACAGATGGCATAAAGAGAACCAGGTCAAGAATTCCCTAAAGAAACGATGACTCAGCACGGAACAATGGTGGCCGCAGGCACCATTCCACTCTCCTCCTTGAATGAGTTTTCCAGTCTGATTCACTTACAAGCAGACATATACACTCTTCCTACCCATCCTTCAAAGATAGCTACTTTCAGTCCATCATCTCTGGAAGCCTCCAGCCAGGTCCACACTTAACCTTCATGGCCTACCCTGTCCGAACCTGGAGTCAGCATAGCTTCTTACCATGATTCCCCACAAGTGTTCACACAAAGCTCCGCCCATCCCTGACCAGTTACTTACTGCAATGCAACCCCCACCAGAGAGCTCAGGTAAGCATTTGTTGAACATGAGTGAATAAAAAACATGTAGACAGCATAGTCATTGCCCTGAAGTTCGTGGCCTCATTTGTGGGACTCAAACTCTTTAACACAAACATGCTCTTCAGTGCTAATAACCATGGGCAATGGGTCCTGAACACTCACCTGCTTCTTACACTGGCCTGAGCACTTGTACATACAGAAACTCTACATGTTCTCTAACAAGTCTTCAACGAAGATACTTTGGAATATAAACCAGTGTCTAGATGAAGAAACTTAAGCAGAAATATTCCAGTAGTTAGCTCAGGTTGCGAGGAGTCAGTGATGGAGCTGGAATTTGGCCCTAAGATCTGAGCTCACACACAATATATATATATATATATATATATATATATATATACGGAGGGTGACATGAGCTGGATACACAGAAGGGAAGCCTTGTTCCCTGGGGCTTCCTTTACAGGCTTGGGACCAAGGATTCCTTTTCCCTCCCAAGGGAGGGAAGCAGCTAAGGAAGAAGCCAGTGTCCCAGGTCCCTCATTCTTTCCCTCCACCCCAACCTAAGCCACCCTGAGAGCATCGCAGTCACCAATAAAGCTTCTGGCTTTATATGTGTAGAATCTTCTCCACGTCTCCATTCAAACCTGCTGGCTTTGTTTGCTTTCAGTGTTTCTGGGTTTTGTGCTAACAGAAGGATAGCCGGGGAGTCACCTTGGCAGCCTGCCTCAACTCCAGCCCTTGGCAAGCACAGAAGTCCAAACTGAGCCAGAGCTTTAGGACACTCGTCTTCCCCAGACATACTCCTTCTCTGTTAGACTGGGAGTACCCAGGTCACTGGGAAGGTGGGAGGAGACACAGTGAGAAGGGCAGAGCACTGATGAGTCCCTATTGACCACTCAGATAAGGCCCAACAGAAACGTGCACATTGGGTTGGATGGCAATTTATGATCTGCAAAACAAGTTCGGGAAGGTGGAATTGCTGGTGGTCTGAAATGGGTTTAGTGAGAGCCAATTGGTTGGTACCAGTCCTGTCTCAAGACCAGCCTTGTCTTTATTTTCTAGGAATTTTTTCTTGTTTTCTTTGTGGGAGTGGGGATTGAACTTTGGGCCTGTTACTTGCTAGGCAAGTGTTTTGTCATTTGAGCCAAGACCCCAGTCCTTTGGCTCTCAGTTTGTTTTTCAAATAGGCTCTTATGCTAACTTTGCCCAGGCACATGTCAGATTGTAATCTCCTGTTTCTGCCTCTTGAGTAGCTGGGGTTACAGATGTGATCCTTTATTTTATAGCCTGTTGGTTAGGATGGAGACTTGCTAACTCTTTGCCCAACCTGGCCTTGAACCATGATCCAGGATTTTTCTTCCTTCTCCATCATACCTCCAGACATTTTCACTTTAGTTATTTTTAGGGTAGAGATATTTTGTTTTGTTTTGGTGTGTATATGAGAGAGAGAGAGAGAGAGTCCTGAGGCTTGAATTCAGGACATGGGGGCATTGTCCCTGTGCTTTTCTGCTCAAGGCTAGCACTCTAGCACTTGAACCACAGCTCTGCCTGCAGCCTTTTTTTTTTTTTTTTTTTTTTTTTTTTGGTGGCTAATTGGAAATAAGAGTCTCACAGAGTTTTTCTACCAAGGCTGGCTTTGAACCATGATCCTCAGATCTCAGCCTCCTGAGTAGCTAGGATTATAGTCATGAGCCACCAGTACCGAGTTTATTTCTAGGGGTAGTTTTACATTTTGCCTGAAACTAACCTCAAACCTCAGTCTTCCTACTACAAATACTACCATGTCCAGCTTTAAGTGAAATAAGGTCTCACAAAACTTTTGCTCAGGCTTGCTTCAAACCATCGCCTTATCCTCCTAATCCCTACCTCCCAAGTAGCTACAGACAGATTTTCTTCTCATGAGCATCAGTGCCCTCCTGTATAGTGCTTGGTTTCCTATTGAAGACAAGCAGAAGTCCAGAGTTAGAGCCACCGCTGAGTACTGTGAACGCCCCCAGGAGGAGAAGCATTCCTGGCTCACAGAGCAGCCCCTCCCAGTTCCCAACACCCGCCCAGTGCTCCTGAATCTTGTCCAAAGGCATCTTCCCCACACAGGAAGCAAGTGGGGTCACACAGGGGTACCCACCTCCTGCAGATGCTGGTGAAGTACCCTCTCACCCACCTCACAAGCTTTCCTGGTACAAATCCAGAGAAATCCAGGATGCCAAATATGCAAGAGAAATGAGACTCCATGCCTTCACTTCCTCAGCATGGCCAGTGAACACTGGGACATGAATGCCACCTTGAACAGGAAAGGTGGTTTGGCATTTCCTTTAAAGTCAGGAGTGAGACAAGGATGTCCACTCTCTCCACTACTCTTCAATATAGTACTAGAATTCCTAACCAGAGGAAAAGAGCAAGAGGCAGATATAAAGGGGATCCAAATAGGGAAAGATGAATTTAAACTCTCTCTCTCTCTTTGCAGATGACATGATCCTGTATTTAAGGAACTGCAGAGAGGCAGGGAATATGGCCTAGTGGTAAAATTCTTGCCTCGTATACATGAGGCCCTGGGTTCGATTCCTCAGAACCACATACATAGAAAAAGCCAGAAGTGGCACTGTAGCTTAACTGGTAGAGTGCTAGCCTTGAGCAAAACGAAGGCAGGGACAGTCCTCAGACGCCAGGACTTACAAAAAAAAAAAAAAAAAGAATTGCATAGATTCCACTCCCAAGTTACTTGAGCTGATCCGAAACTTTAGCAAAGTAGCAGGATATAAAATTAATCCTCAAAAATCAATGCCAACAATGAGAAGAGTGAAGCAGAAATCAGGAAAGCAACTCCTTTTGCAATCGCCTCAAAAAATAAAAAAATAAAAACTAGGAGTAATGTTAACCAAAGAAGTGAAAGACCTGTATGATAAAAACTTTAAAAACCTGAAAAAGGGAAATTAAAGCAGAACTAAGGAAGTAGAAAAGCCTCCCATGTTCCTGGCTCGGGAAGATTAATATCATGAAAATGACAATACTCTCAAAGGCTATCTACAAGTTCAATTCGATACCCATCAATATCCCAACACCATTCTTTAATGAAATACAGAAAGCAATCCAAAAATTCATATGGAACAATAAATGACCCAGAATAGCAAAAGCAATCTTTAGCAAGAAGAACAGGGCTGAAGAAATATCATTACCAAACTTCAAACTCTATTACAAAGCTATAGTAATAAAAACAGCTTGGTATGGGCACAAAAACAGGCCTGAGGACCAATGGAATAGAACTGAAGACCCAGAAATGAACCTGAAGACCTGTGACCACCTAATCTTTGATAAGGGAGCTAAGAAAAATAGGATGGAAGAAAGACAGCCTCTTCAACAAATGGTGCTGGCAAAATTGGTTAAACACCTGTAACAAACTAAAGCTAGATATTACCCTGCAGCAGAATCAATTCCAAATGGATCAGTGACCTCGAGGTAAAAGCAGATACTCTGAAAACATTGCAGGAAAGAATAGGAGAAACACTTGGGCTTCTTAGCACAGGTCAAAACTTTCTTAATAAAGACCCAGAAACAACAAATCAAAGAAAAGTTGGACAAATAGAATTGCATCAAACCACAGAGCTTCTGCACAGCAAAGAACATAGCTTGCAAGATAAATAGAAAGCCCACAGATTGGGAAATCTTCACTGGCCATACAAGACACAAGAGCCTCATATCTAAAACATATTTAGGACTCAAAAAATTAAGTTCCCCCAAAACAAATCCTCAAAGAAACAGCTGCCCCATTAATACGTGGGCTAAAGACTTACAGAGACTTCTCTGAAGAGAAAATGAGAATGGCCAACAGGCACATAAGGAAGTGCTCAACATCACTGGCCATAAAAGAAATGCAAATCAAAACAACATTGAGATTCCACCTCACCCCAGTAAGAAAACTAATAACAATAGATGCTGGTCGGAAGTGGTCAAAAGGGGACCCTACTACACTGTTGGTGGGAGTGTGAACTTGTTCAACCACTCTGGAAAGTGGTATGGAGGTTCCGCAAAAGGCTAAATATAGAACCCCCTATGACCTAGCAACCCCACTTTTGTGCACTTACCCAAAGGATCATAAACAAGGCTATACTAAAGCTACCAGCATAACCATGTTCATTGCAGCACAATTTACCATAGCTAAAATATGGAACCAACTCAGATGTCTCTCAGTAGATGAATGGATCAAAAAATTGTGTTATATATACACAAAGGAATTCTATGCTTCTATCAGAAAGAATGACATTGCTCCATTTGTAAGGAAATGGAAAGACTTGGGGGAAAAAAATCACACTAAGTGAAGTGAGCCAGACCAAAAGGAACATGGACTCTATGGTTTCCCTCATTGGTAATAATTAGTATAAGTGTAGCAGAAGATCACAATAGCTCAATAGCTATGTACATATGATCACATAAGATGATGCTAAGCAAAATGAAATCCAAGTTATGGAAACAAGCAGTTTATCACTGTTGTTGTTATTTTTAATGTATTATGTGAAATTATTTCTTTTTTCCTTTGTTTATCTTCCCTATGGTTTAGTCCCTGTTGTCTCTGTATCTGATTTTGGTACCCTGGGTATTGTATATATGTTTGTTTGAATCAGGGAAGGGAAGGGCAACATCAAAATGGGGAGACAAAAGGTAAAAGGCGAACCAACGCAACAGCAATTCTTTTTTTTTTTTTTTTTTTTTGGCCAGTCCTGGGGCTTGGACTCAGGGCCTGAGCACTATCCCTGGCTTCTTCTTGCTCAAGGCTAGCACTCTGCCACTTGAGCCACAGCGCCACTTCTGGCCATTTTCTGTATATGTGGTGCTGGGGAATCGAACCTAGGGCCTCATGTATACGAGGCAAGCACTCTAGCTACTAGGCCATATCCCCAGCCCATAACAGCAATTCTTAAAAACCAATATATTGTAAGCCAACCGTACAACTGGTGGGGGGGAGGATTGGCAAGGGAGGAAGGTGGGAGAAAAATGAGGGAGGAGGTAACAAGTTTGATAAGAAATGTACTCACCAACTTATGTAACTGTAACCCCTCTGTACATCACCTTGACAATAAAAATTTAAATTAAAAAAAAAAGTGGTTTGACAACAAAACTACCTAGAACACAAAACCTTCCAGCTCCCAGCCACCATCCAAAACTCAGATAAGGCAGGAAGTCATCAGCCACTTGTCACGGGTGGTACAGCACCAAGACAAGTTCACATCATTTGTGGCCAGATGGGGCACTATTCAGTAACAGCCGTGTTGCCTGTTTGCCATGGATGAAAGGTCTGCTGTGGAAGCAGACAGACAGCAGGCACACAGGGTTCAACTCCCGCCAGCTCAGGGGCTGGGTGCAGTTTGGGGGCTCCCCCCACTTCCCCACTCTTCCCCGCTTGTGGAATGAAGCAGGTTTTTCTTCACATGCCAACCAAGAGAGGCACAGTAGGGAGATTCAGCTCTCCCAGCCTTGCCTCTGCCTCTCTACTGTCCTCCACCCTTCTGCCCATATCCCCCAAATCTCTCTGGCAGTTGCACACACTACAAGAGAGCAGCTGTTAAAGGGTCCTGATTTGTGTGAGGTGAGAATTATCACCGGGGGCACAGCAGTGACCTGCATCCCATTCCTCCCATCGCCCTCCAACACCAGCATTCTTGGCCCCTTGGGGTAACTGTGGGTGCCTCTGCAGCTCTCTGGTTTCCTCTCCCCTCAGGTGTACAGATGCATGGATTTCATTGGCTCTGGGTTTTGTTTGGCCTCGTTTACAGAGCATGCTTGTAATGTTAGAAATTAGATCCTAAAAGTCCGGCACCAAGAGGCCCAGTGCCTTTGGTGTCCTTGTCCCAGGTCAGATCAGGGTCTGCTTTTAGGAAGGCTACCCAACGATACATGGATGGGCTTTTGAGAAATTGTTGCTAGCTGTCCACACAAGAATGGGGTACCCCGCCCCCAGGAGTATAGGCTGAATCTTTCAGGTTTGTGTGGATGAAGGGGCCTGCTGTGGGCCACCCCTCTGTCAGTGAGGATCTGGGCACTGTGTCTCTCTGATTGATTGCTGTATCCCTGCCCTTGGAGCTGTATTATTCTTTCATGGCCATCTTGCCCTTCCAAGAAAAGAAAAGAAAAGCCAAAAAACAAAAGAAAAAAAAAAGGTTGGTTTAGTTTACTGTGAAATGAACGGTATGGCTTATTTACAGTATTTTTAATTCTTAATAAACACTTGATCTTTGTTACAAAAAGAAAGAAAGAACAAAAAGAAGGAAGGAACGAAGGGAGGGAGGGAGAGAGGGAGGGAGGGAGGGAGGGAGGGAGGGAGGGAGGGAGGGAGGGAGGGAGGAATTAGATCCTATAACACGCTCCTGGCACAATAACTGAACAGCAGGGCTCCAGGCTCTGTTTAGAACAGCCACCTGCCTCAGAGGGGCTTCTAGAAGCCAGGCCTGCCAGCTTGTGATATAGCATCCCATGGGTTGTCACCCAGTGTCTAGAATTCTCTAAAGCAAAGGAGAGCCCTTCCCATGGCTCACACCACAGCACTGACTTCCCCAAGCCGGCAGTGCCTTCTTCCATCTCCCTAGAATCCTCGCCCTGCTGGCCTCGCAGAGGCTGCCTCCCGGACCCCTGGTGTGGTCAGGTGCTGAGTACTGTTCTATTCAGTCCTTACCAAACTCTCATTAAGTCAGCACCACTACCCTCTTCCTCTTAAAGCCAGCATGATAGGCATGTAATATTCCAAAAGACACCAGTGGGGAAGTGACAAAGCCAGTTTGTAATCTGAAGTCCTTGGCCCTATGCTCTGTAGAAGACTGAGTACTTTCCTTTATAAAGTCATCTCTGCCATAGCAAGTGCCACTGGCTCACTGCTATAACTGCTCAGGAGGATGAGAGCTGAAGGACCAAGATTTGATACCTGACCAGGAAGAGAAGTTCAAGGGCTTCCATCTCCAATAAACCAGCAGAAAGCTCAGCGGCCACAATGGAGACCGCAGCTCAGAGAGGCAACCCGGAGCAGACATCAGTGAGCTCCACCTCAACCTTCTCATTGTATGTCAGCACAGTGATCCAGTCTCCCTTACCCTGCGGAGCCCTCAGAGAGCAATTGGCCAATGCGAGCAAGTACAGGCCAACAGACTAGCATGGTTTGGGCACCGAAATGTCATCATTCTTGCCCACAAGCTGCAAAGCTAGGAACTATTTGGCAGGAGCCCTGGAGTTCAATCTGGGAAGGAAGCACAGAGTGCGTCACTGAATAATCTGTCTTTCCTCAGGTCACACTACCAGTTGTCCCACAGACAAGCCCAGAAGCAAGCAGTGGACACACCCCCTGCCTCGGTCTCCCTCTTCTTCCCACTTAGGGGCTGGTGCTGATTGGTCTTCTATAATGGATTCCAGTGTGTGATTTTTTTCCTTGAAGAAAAGACACTGCTTTGTGGCCAGTGAGTGTTTTGAAAAGTATACTTTCTGTCTTTTGGTGTCAGGGGATGGAACCCAGGGCCTTTGCACATACAGAGCACATGTTCTACCACTGAGCCACACCTTCAGCCTGGCCAGTGCATTTACAGAACACCTAGAACACAGTGCAGAGTCTTAGAGCAAAGGGATTTAAGAGGCCATATAAGCCAGGCTCCTGCCACCAGCTGAGATCTGAGAATTGCAGTTCAAAACCAGCCAGAGTAGAAAAGTCCATGTGACTCTTATCTCCAATTAACCACCAGAAAACCATGAGAAAAAGTGGAGTTGTAGTTCAAAGTGGTAGAACACTGGGCTTGAGCAAAAAGAGCCCAGGAACAGCGCCCAGGCCCTGAATTCAAGTGCCATGATCAACCAAAAAATAGAAATGAGGCCATATAAGAAAGCCCCATTTTGCAGATGAGAAGACTGAGGCTGTGAGAAGAAATGAGGATGAACCTCAAGGCTCAGCCTCCAGCAGCTAAGTAGGCCCCAGGGTCAGGATCGGGACCAGGGCCTCGCACCCCTGTGGCCACCACTGTCCTCCTCCTCTCATTCCCTAACACACACTTCCCTCCAATCCCCGTTCACACACACTGTCCCAGAAGACCTTCGAGTGTCAGCACCGCAGGCTCAAATTCCTCTGCTCTTCCAAATGTGAGCAGATTTCTTCCCATCCCAGTGCCAGAACAAAATGCCCCACTCCAGGCTTCAAGAAGTCCAACCCTAGTTCATGATCAGATAAGTCTTTGCCGCAGTACAGGAAGAAAGCCAAGTTTAGAGGCCCCCTTCCCCATATCCCCACTGAATTCACAGACGGGGCTCCTCCTTCGTGTCAGGATCAAGGAGAGCAGAGAAGTAGTCCAGCACTGCCTCCAGAGCTCCCTGGCTCTCCTGCCCTCTCGGATCCTGCCCTCCTGTCCTCTGGCCAGGACTCGTCCAAGCCACCTCAGAAGTTGGTGTTCTGTGCTGGAGTTTAGGAGCTGTGTATCCCTCAGAGCCTTTTAGACCAAGAACCCACTGGGGAAGCAGGCAGCTTTTAAACTACAAGCCAGGCCAGGAGGCCCCAGTGGCTCACACTTGCAATCCTAGCTGCTCTGGAGGCTGGGACTGAAGGATTTCACTTAGAAGCCACCCCAAGCAACTATGTCCATGAGACTCTTGCCCCCAGTTAACCACCAAAACGCCAGAAGTAAACCTGTGGCTCAAGAGGTAGAGCCCTAGCCTAGAGCAAAAAAAACTTCCTCCAAACAGTTCCCAGGCCTGGAGTTCAAGCCCTGGGACCTGCACCAAAAAACAAAACAAAAACCAAACAGACAAAAACACAGCAAAACTACAAGCCAGGTTTCTTGTTTTAAAGGGAGTGGAGGACAAAAGGTGGCCAGGTGCCTGGCACTGTCCTGCTCCCAAAGACCAGGAAATGGGACCAGGCACAGGAGGAAGGGAAAGCCTCTCCGCTGTCCTGGCTTGCCTGTGTTTGGCTCCAAATAAGGAAATCTGCCAGAAGATGCATTAAGTCTGCAAGAGAAGAAGGCTCCGGGCAGAGAGCTGTCAGTCACCAGGGAAAGCAACACAATGTGTTGATTCTACTCCTTCCCGGTGAAGGGCCGCCTTGAGCTGGGCCTCTCCCCACCTCCCAAGTCTCACACAGTTACACAACTGTGGAAGCAAAAACTGGCCTTTTCAAAATCACCAGGAAAACTGATACCAAGGGAGGCACACGGGGAAGGAGGGCGGGCCCAGAAGTTCTTGCTTGGGGAAAGGACAGGCTGGAAGAGAGGAAGGGGGCCAGCCTTGGGCTGGGCTTCACTGCAGAACTCTGGGGGCTCCTTCCTGACAAGGGACGGTGATTGTAGACAGGGCCCCGGCCATCTGCTCTTCATCGGCAACGGCCTCGACTCAGCGGCCTTCCCGTTTCTGCCCCGTTGGGGCTCTCTCTTTTGCTCATGTGAGGCCAGAAAAACACATTTGTTTGGGGAAATTGGGAGGGAAGGGGGATGGTGTCCTATGCTAGTAGCAATTTGATAAGCTAGGGACTATCTATGCCCACAAAGCCGCCGCCATGAGGGAAGGCCACCACAGGGAGATACACAGCACCATCAGGGCACCAGTGGCTCACACCTGGCATCCGAGCTACTCTGGGGGCTGAGGTCTGAAGATCGTGCTAGCCCCAGCAGGAAAACTGTGAGACCTTTGTCTCCATTAACCACCAAAAACCCAAAGCGAAGGTGTAGCTCAAGTGACAGAGCAACAGCTTTGAGTGAAAAGCTAAGGGGCAGTGCCCAGGCTCTGAATTCAAGCCCCGATACTGGCACATACACACACAAAAAGCTGCCCTTCAGACTGGCCGTGGGAGGGGGCTAGATTTCTTGGGGCTTCCACCAAAGGTCAGGTCCCAGGATCTGGACGGGAGGCTTTGAACGCTGCTAGTAGGGAGGCGAGGTGCTGCCCCCCTGAACAAGGTGGCCCTTCACTGTGTGCAGCAACATTTGCTTTCTTCCACATGTCATGCTCTGTAGGAACCGTCCAGAACAAGTCTTCCCATTCCCGGAAGCCTCAGCTCTCTGTCTTCTCTCCTAAGGCAGCCATCCTGACATGAAAGTCTCAGCCATGAAGGGAGGATGTGGAAAAGAGAACTCTAGACCCTGTGGAAAACGAGGAGTAGTCCGCCTGACCAGGCAGCAATAGCCTGGATGTGTTGGGTCTGGCAGCCACGTCTCCTGCTCACTGAACCTGCAGCAAATACCTGCGCTGGTCACCCCAGGATGGGCTGCTGGACATGCCCTCCAGGGGCATCTCAAGGCTCGGGGTGTCAGTGAAACCCAGGTCACACCTGCCCAGGTCTGCTCTGGACACTGTCCCTTTGCTAGAGGCACGTTTGGCCTGGATTTTACAAGCATCCACTTGCCAGGTGATGTCAAAGTCTTTGATTAATATTCACACCCCTGTGGGCTCACAGAGGTAGCTCGCATTCGTTCAGCCTGTGTTTAAATGACTTGGAGTGAGGTGTGGTGGTCCTGTCATTCTGGGCTACATTGCAAGACCCTGATGTGAGAGAGAGAGAGAGCGGGGGGGGGGGGAGAGAAGGAAAGAAAGGAAGGAAGGAAGGAAGGAAGGAAGGAAGGAAGGAAGGAAGGAAAGAAGGAAGGAAGGAAGGACGGGAGAGAGAAATTCTTTCTAAGCTCCTCCAATAAGGGGAAAATGGCTGGAATATGTATTCGTCCTTTTCAGTTTTCTTTTTTTTTTAATTTATTTCTTTTATTTATTTTTTGTTTATGCAGTACTACCACTAAGCCTCAATTTTCTTTTTTTAAGGACAATGCAGTTTGTTTGTTTTTTTAGGGAAAGACAGCCATGTGGTGTGTGACAAGGGCTCCCGTCCAAAGAGGAAATCCCAGGACACGGTTCTGTGCAAAGCTGTGAGATGACCGCTGGGTCTGCTGCCTCGGGAAGTAAACAGTACTTTATACTTCCCAGGACACGGGCACAACGTTCTGGGGTGAACTAGATGTGTGCGCGTTCCTATGTGGCAGATGAGAAAACTGCTCCTAACTGACGTCACGTGGTACGTTGTGGAACTGGAACTAAAGTGGAATTCTAAAGTGAGAAGGCTGTTGCTTAAAAACTACTTGTTCCATGCCTCCGATGACTTCCCTAAGCAGCTCCATCTCTCCAACAGATGAACAGGCGCCCACGTCCTGCCTGTGGGTTTCTGAGTATCACAGGGAGGGGAGAACCAAGAAGCCCAAGATGCAGTCAGGAACGGGGGCCCCATGTATGGGACAACCTGAGGCCAGGGGCTGAGGCGAGGACGCACCTTGTGCACACAGTGTTGGTCTGGAGGTGTGCGGTGCACACACGCCCCAGCTCCAGCTCACCTCAACTGTCCAGTGAGTGTGTCTTCCGTCTCTCCTCCTCTGTGTCCACCTCGCAGACACAGGCTTCCCTCCACATCAGCTGAGAGGAAGGTCAGGCATCCCCTGGGAACACAGGGAGTGGGAAGGAGCCCACAAAGATACTGCATCCACTTGGCCAGGCACAGGTAGTTTACACCTATAATCCTACCTACCAAGGAGACTGCCATCTCCAAACCATGGTTCAAAGGCAGCCCAGGCAAACAAATTAGAGAGACTTTTATCTCCAATTCACACCAAAAAGCCAGAAGTAGATATGTAGCTCAAGCCTTGGCGTATCCGTGGGTGAAGATCAGAGAGTTCAAGCCCCAGTACTGGCGCTGGAAAAGCAAGAGTAACAGAGTTGCAGAATAAAATCCTATCTGTCCAGCCAGAAGGAGCTATAGAAATGGCCTTCACTTTGCTGAACTTGTTCAATCCAGGCTGACCCAAGCCACACAGCTGCTCCTACCAAGGCTGGAATTAGAGCCTATCACACCAGAATTCATTCTATTTTCTGTCATATATGTTATTTCCTAACACAGTGATATGTGTTTTGGGGTTTTGACAGGTAGGCTGAGCCACAGAGAGATTGACTCGCCTCCACCAGCACAAGTAGGTGGTAGACCCAGGCTCTGCACTCGTCATCTGACTGTTAATTTTACATGTGCTCTGCCAACATGCTTTTTAAATTCTGGGGATTACACCACATCCTTTATGACAATTCCTGCTCACCGCTGGCATCTGCCTATGGAAGCCACTCCTGCCCAGAGAGCCAGCAGTTTAAGATGGATTTGTTGTCACAATACTAAAATCTATGCACAATAGGCCTGTTTGGCATTTGGATTTATAATAAACAAAGCCCCAAGCCAATGGGAGTGCTCCCCAAACTCATAAAGATGGCCTTTGGTTTGCACAAAGGCTTCACTGCACAGAAATCTCTTACAGGCTTTTGTGAAGGCCTTCTTAAGTAGGGAGAAATTAACAACACATTCTAAGGACTCTCCCCATGAAGCAACTGGGGTAAGAAGTAAGCCTGGGGGACCCATGATAAAGCCCACGCTCCTGGCAGGACCAAGCTAGTTGTAAGAGGCAGATTCCCATTAGCTATTCCAAGTAGCTGGCTGGGAAGGCCATGCGACCAGGCAGATACACTGTGCCCACACTCACAAACACAGGAGAGCCTGTGCACACGGCCAGCAATTATGAACATACATCCACAGCATATCTCATGGACATACCACAACCCCACAGAGCCATAAATACACACCACATGCAGGCACCATCTGTAAACTCGTACCCTCATTCTTCATTATTTCTTCAGCATTTCTTGCCTCCCTCCTCCAGAGAGACCCCAGACAATTGAGCTGACCCAGTCCCTCAGCCCTGACCAGTGTCATTACCAGTCCAGCCACTATGAAAGCTGGCTCTACACACTCTATGTTAGCTGCCTACTCAGGCAAATAACAAGCTTGGGAGGGCAAAGAGGGCGCCATACGACAGCTCCTAACGACAACCACTCTTTGTAATGATCATCTCTGTGGTGACAGAGATATGAGCTGGTTATGGGACCTGCCTCCTGCTCAGTATCCCTGCATGGAGGTTTCCTGGGGCCCTGATCACAGCCCCTGGCCCTCCCCCAGCTGCTGGGACAGCCATGCTGACTTCATCAGGCCTGCCTCCTCAGGTGGGTGGCCTGGAACTGGCTCAGACTCAGCCTCTTCAGAGACAGGATTCGTGGGCCTCCTACTGCCCTGCACAGGCTAATACATCTGCCCCACTGCTGCTGGAGGCTTGCCACCACCACGTCCTCCTCTTCTTCCTTTTATTAATTTTTCTGAAGGGATGAGTAACAGTCGAGCTACACTCTGATTGCCTATAAAGCTTTTTTTTTTTCCTTTTGGCAATAATGGGCTTTGAACTCAGGGAGAGCCTCAAGCTTGCTAGACAAGTGATCTTCCACTTGAGCCATGCCTCTAACCTCTTTTGCTGCTGTTATTCTGTTATTTTTATAGGGTCTTCTATTTCTTCCCAGGCCAGCCTCCACCAAGAGTTTTCTGACATACTTCCGGCATAGCTGAATAGCTGAAATTACAGGGATGAGCCACAGTATCTCTCTCTCTCTCTCGCATTGGAGTTTGAGCTCAGGTATTCTACCACTTGGGTCATGCCTGCAACCCATGTTTTAGGATTTAGGCTTCATCTTTGCCAGGACTGGCCTAGACTTCCATCCTCCATATCTTCAGCTCACAGTAGCTATAGGTATGAGCCATTGACACCCAAAAGATCCTCCCTTCTTTAGCATGGCACTCAAGACACTTCCTGAGTGGATCTTTGCCTACTTTCTTATCTATTTTTTCCATTTTTTTATTGTCAAAGTGAAGTACACAGGGGTTATAGTTTCATATGTAAGGCAGTGAGTACACTTCTTATCCAACTTGTTACCTTATCCCTCATTCTCCCCCGCCTCCCCCTACCTCCATTTCCCTCCCCCCATGAGTTGTACAGTTGGTTTATACCATATAGTTTTGTAAGTATTACTGTTGCATTGGTTTGAATTTTTATGCTCCTTTCTAGACACTTACCACCAAATGACCTGATCATAAAGAAACTCACCATTCTCCAAAAACACAATACCAGACCTCCACATCTTAACCTCTACGTCTGTCTGTGGGCAGCAGGACATAGATTCCCACTCCTAGTCATCCAGCGTGTGCTGGAGGTGAGTAAAAAGCCGGGCACACCCTGTCTCTGGTGCCTTTGTCCTGGCTTTATCTGGCCGCTGCCGCCGTCACCAAAACATGCTCAATTCTGTCTCCTTAAGCAGGCTGCCTGAACTTTTCCTCTCTGACCAAAATCTTTGTACTATGAAGGCTCACTTGGTGTGCCTCTCTAGCTGTGGACTTTTCCCTGGGACACTAAAACTGGGTTCCTGGAGAGAGCTCAGTGAGACCCCAGCTGCACCTCCACCATCTTCCTCCACCTCCTTCATCTTGACCTCTAATTGGCCTTCTAATCTTCCTGTGCCCATTTTTCTGCTCAACAAATTTGCAATTCCTTGCAGGATGCATGTTACGTCTTTTCCACCTTGGGCTCCTTCCTAGGAAGAATTATTTGCTCTGTACACTGCTAGAGCCCAGCTCTTGTCTATTACAGGCACTTCATTTCTGTGTTTGCACAGAAATTCTGTGTACTACATGCACTAACCAGTGGTGACCCTCACCCACAATACATACAATCCAATCCACTGGCATCGAGTCTCCAATAACACTGTGTGCTGAAGTTTCTCCTGACACATGGCTTCCAAAACAGAAAATACCACAAAGAGCAGTATAAGCATTGGAGCCTGAGCTGCAGAACAGAGGCACCTCAGAAAGCTGTTGGTAAATTCAAAGCTTTGCCTCAAGCTGACCCTGGAAATGGCAGCACGAGCGGCTGCCGTGGTCCTTACAACAGCTTACCCCCAGAGAGCTGTCATCCTCGCTGCCAGACCTTACCCGCTCCCAGCTCCCAGCACGAGACACACTGACAAGGGTCCTCCCGCCTCCCTGGGCAGCTGTCGGCTGGGATGCACACTCCCAGCACAATAACACAACTTAATAAGCAACCTGTCACCAGAGAGAATCAGCCACCCAAATCTCCTGTGGGCACTGTATGTCTGGCCAACAAGAACTTTATCTCCCAAGCCCAGGGCAGACCTTGGGATTCAGAGCACCTGGAGAGAAGGAGGGTGTCAGAACTCTACTGTGAACAGGACTGACCTGACAACTGCTCTGCTGGGCTCCGGCTGTGACCCCTCTTTCCTGAGCCCCAAAGATATGACTAGTTTTGTGTGCACATCCAAAGCCACTTTTGGTGGGGTGGAGGTGCTAGGTTATCGGATTTTGCATAGGCAAAGGACCCTCTCTACTCCACAGAAGCCCCAAAACTGGCTTCACTGAGTCTTCACAGGAGTGCCTGGACTCTGAGTGTATGCACACACACACACACACACACACACACACACACACACACACACACACCTGTTTTACAACAATGCATGTTAAGAGTAAAGAATCTGTAACTGGAGGAGGCTGAGTGCTAGCTGGCATTCAGAACCTTGCAGCGTCTGGGCCTCTTTGAGACCCTGCACAGCGGAACAAAAGCCCTGACTCCAGTCAGCTGCTCCCTCTGGGAAGAGGCAGCTTGGGCTGTAGACTGTAAAGGCCAGAGGCTGTCTGTATTGGTGGCTTTAACCTTCCAAGCAGTTTGCCTTAGCAGCTTGCTGGGAGCTGGCAAGCACCTGCCTGTCCGCCCGCCTGCCCGCCCGCCCACCTGCCCGCCTGCTGTGGCTCGGCTTTACTTGCCTGCGTCTCTGACTCAAGCCACAACCTTACTGGTGCTTTTCACTTCAGCTGGCTCCGCTTCAGAAGGTCCAGTGTCTCTGGGACCTCATCACCTTGCAACCAGGAATCAGAAGGACCATCCAGTCCCTCTGTCACCCCTCAATTGTCCAAGATTTCTGGCCAGGAATAACTAGGACAGTACAAAAATTAGTTGTGACAATTGACAAATGACAACCTGACATTTATTTCCTGACAGGCAGAACACTTAGGTATGAGCTTAGATGCAACGGTACGAAAGAGCATGCTTAGGTAATAATGTCATCTTGACATTATTTGTTGGGATCTAACTCCTCCTGCTGCCTTCATCTTCTGATTCCTGGAATAGACTTTGTGACTTTTCCTGTTAGGCACTTGACAGGATCGGTAGCTACTCACCTCCTCCAGAGCATTCCCCAGAACTGCCTCAGCCCTGTAGGGGACTCCTGGGCAATAAAGCTCCATTTACGGAGCTGAGCGCGAAGGAAGTCTGGGAAGGATGTGGGCGATCTGTCAGTTCAGGAGCCACACGAGGCGGGCTGGCGTGGCCATACCACTGCAGCTGGTTTCCACGGGACCTTGTTCACCTTCAAGTAGCCGCTGTGTCTCGGCTCATTTCTAATCCAGAAGCTACAAGTGTGGAGGTAAAGATTTCCTTCAGCCATAAGCTATTTCCCAAAGCTAAAAGATGCCAGTATGGATTATGAATTAATTTTTGAAGGGCCACAGAAGTGAAGGGAACACTTCTAAGACAATTTCAAGAGGAAATATCCTGTGGAAAAGACTGACAGTAGGACTAGGGAAAGCAAGTGAGGAAAGCCCTCATAACCCTGCCTGAGAAGAATGAGAATCTGGTTTAGGAAGGCAACTCTATGGCCTGAGTACTATTTTGGCACCTCTTCACAACTCACAGACACCATTTCAGAATTTGTAAATGCTTTCCCCTATCTCTCCCCTAAAGAAAACAAACCTTTTATCCCCCCAATATCTGTAAGCCAGTAAACACCTATTAACTGCATACCTGTTCCTCAGAATAGCCTCATCTCATACATCTGCAGCTCCTCTATAAACCCAAGAGTGAGTGTGTGTGTGTGTGTGTGTGTGTGTGTGTGTGTGTGTGTCTATGGAGACTGGAACTCAGGCTCTCACATTCTCACTCAGCTTTCTTGCTAGTCTCTAACACTTCTGCCACATCTCCAGTCTGGCATTTTGCTGGTTAACTGAAGGTGAAGTCTCACAGACTTTTCTTCCCTGTCTAGATTTGAACCTCGATCCTCATGCCTCAGCCTTCTAAGGAGCTAGGATCACAATATGAATCATTGGGGCCCAGCAATAGGCATGTTTTATTCTTAAGACCCAACCATGAGAACAGTGGCTGTGCACAGGAGCCCAGCACCTACCCTGGATAGCCACCTGCAACAAATGCAGTATCAGCTCGGCTCTCAGTCTTGCTCTTCCCCTGCCCAGCAAGGCGTTAGAGAGAAGCATCAGGGCAGAGTGTAAGTTCCAGGAGGAACCCAAGCCATCTCTAAATCTGGTCCTACAATAAGGACTGCAAAGGATTACTCATGTAATCCTAGCACTGCAGCATCTGGGATGCCAGGGAATGCACAACTTGTTGCTCAGTGGTCCCTCCCTGCAAAACAACAAGCAGTTGTCTATTGTCTTTTCTATCATCACACTCATGCTGTCACTCTTCAAGGTGTCCCGGGCAATCACTTCTGTCTGTTCAGAGTACCACCTGCCTCGGACATTCTCACAGAAACCTCTGAAAACCATCACATAGCAAAGCCAGAGACTCAAGGAAGCACGTGTAGTGCTAGTGCCTCTGTGTGTGTGTGTATGTGTGTGTGTGTGTGTGTGTGTGTGTTGTGTATGTGTTAGGGTTTCAATTCAGGGCCTGGGTACTGGCTGTCCTTCAGTTTTTTGCACAAGATTGATACTCTACCACTTGAGCCACAGTGCCACTCCTGGATTTTTGGTAGTACTTTGCAATTAAATGTCTCACAGACTTTCCACTCCTGGCTGGCCACACACTGCTATCCTCAGATCTTAGCCTCAGAGTAACTAGGATTATAGATGTGAGCCACCCATACCTACAGGGCTTTTTGCCATTAGAATTCAAACTCAGCAGAATGCAGGTGATTTCATTCTCAGTCCCTGTGCCCAGGCCCCACCTTCCAAATCACTCAGCAGGCCCGACCCCCTGCCAATTTCATTCAACAAATGTCTGTTTTCAAAGAAACCTAAGCTGGCTACTTCTGGTTCACTTCTCTCAAACCACATCACAGCCTGGCTGTGTTGCTGCAGAGACGGTCTGGAGGCCCAGCCCCCCTCGGAACCAGGAAGCCCCAGAGGCCAGCACTAAGTGGCCCTCAGCCTCAGGAAGGCCCACGCCGTAGGAACAGCTCCTGCCAGGGTCGACTGTGCCAGTCTGCCCAGGAAGCCACGTTGGGAATGACAGCTCTAGTGACAGACAGTGCCTCTTACATGGCGAAGCTGTAGTTCAAATATTTATTGTATGTGTCTGGCTTTCACACGGAATTTGCAACCTGTCAGTCACTAGTGTTTACCTTGGTAGAAATTCACGGGGAATCTTAGTCTGAACAGGCCCAGAGTTTATTTTACTGCCAGATAAACAACTTTCTTTGATAAATCATCCGTGTGACAGTGTTCCTGAAAGACTAAACAAAGATTTGAAGCACAAATCCATAGGCCTTTGAGAAGCCTTCCAAAGCTAATGCATGTTTAATTGGCTGCTCGAGCAGGCTGGGGCAGGGCAAGGGCCTGACATTTCTTTAGCCATTTGTTCTCCTTGGGAAAAAAAAAAAGTTCAGATTGGAGCTTCTGGCTCATTTTTGCAAAACTGGATGAAAACTACCAAAATTTAAATGCTCCTTTGCTTCTGAATATAGTCTATTTGGGGGGTGGGGGTTGAATATCAAAAAGCAGCTGTTGAAAAAGAAAAGGAAATCTGCCCCCAAGGTATTGCTTGAGAAAAAGGGGAGGGAGAGAGAGGCACAGCAACACAAAAGGACTCTAAACCCTCCATGAAACAGACCCCAATAAATTATGAGGGAAATATATTAGGTCTAAGATTTCTTAAAAGCACACAAAAACACAAAGAAAACTTCAGGGGGCGTGTCCTGGAACTGGTATAGGTTCTGGCCTAATTGTCTAATGGTTTCTAAGTTGTAGGGTGATTTAAGAGTGTCATCTAACTAAAATCAGACCTCCTTCGCATCCAGCTGTGCAGGGGAGAAAAGGGCAGCCTGGCGTGGGGGCAGGATTTGTGTTTTGGTGTTTGTTTTTGTTAACTACAGTACCTTAAAGCTGCATGAAATTTAAAAATGTTTTCCAAAGGGGTCTTTTAAAGGACCTTCAGTTTAATCTTCTTCTGACCATGGAATTAACCAGAACATTCCATTCCAATTCTTAATCCACCTCAGTGCCCCCCCCCCCTCCAAGCTGATTCCATGAGCGCTTATTCTCCGTCTTCCTTAGCTAGGTTTCATCTTGAAATAGTTCTTTTCACTAAGAGATCATTATTACGAATTGAATAGCAGCCATATTCCAGGAACTGGAATTAATTAATTAATTAACATAGTAACATTGGAATTGCCATCCAAACTTTGCAAATGGTGAAACCAGGCCCAGGGAGGCTAAGAGACTTTCTGGTGGGTCGCTCAGCTTGAAGGACTGGGATTTGATCCAAGTCTGTCTGGCCCAGAGCCTGCCTGCCTCTCTACCAAGAAGAAATCCAACGATGGCTGAGTTCCTTCAGTGTGTGAGACACAGGCATCAGTCCTTTTAAATTCCACACTCAGAGAGCAAATGCCCCTTGACTAGGAGCGACTTCCCCACTCCTGGCAGGGCAGGAAGTGCCATGCATGAGAGCACAGGAAGGTGAGAGGGTTTGAGATCTGGCCTAACTGCAGGGCAGTGCTGTAGGAGGAAAAGCTGCCAGAGGTCCAGGTGGAGCAGCCTTGGTCAACCAAAGGACTACCTCCTTCATCCTACCCTTCTGTCCGTACAGGAGAGCATGAACTGGATGATCTTCGAGGTCTTATTCAACTCAGCCTGTCCCTGCAGTGACAAGCTGCTACAGATAAACAACACTGACCAAAGACGTAGGCAGCAAGCCTGGGCTGTGACCAGCTCCTTAGCCTTCTCACCCTCAGCAGAAAAGCTTCAGAAGAGAAAGGTGTACATGGGGGTAAATGCTTCATATTACTGTTTTTCTCCATGAGAGCTAGTGGACACATCAAGAGATCAGCTTGGTAAAATAAGCCAAAAATGCAAGGAAAATTACTGTATGACTGTATCCCCATGAGGTTCTTGAGAGTAGTAGGAGGCAGAAACAGAGGCTGCTGGGGAGAAGGGCAATGCTAATGTTGAATGGTTACAGAGTTTCAGTCTTGATGATAAGAAATCCAGAGACTGATGGTGGAGATGGTTGTTCCATAATGTGAATGAACTTAATGCTACTGACTGAACACTTAAAAATGGTCAAAATTGTACATTTTAGATATGTTACCATCAAGAAAAGCAGGAAGTGAGTGTGGGAGGAGGGGAGGGAAGCAGGGAGGGAGAGAGGCCCAGGCTATGTATGCAGTGAATCAGGACTACTCATGACCAGAGAATCACAGAACGGCAGGATGGCGAACCTTCCAAAGACACCTAGACCATACTACTTGGCAACTATCCATCCCAAGAAACAACTTTATCAGACCTGGACTTAGCCACAGACAGTAGGAGGCAGGTGTCCGCTGATCACAAGATCCCTAACTCTGTCTTGGGACACAGAGAAGCCTTCATTCCAGCATGATGCTGGGAGTGAAAAGAGAATTGAGTGGAAATGCTGACCACAGAGGACAATACTTCTAAAACTTGCCCCTCATTCTTTTGGTGAAACCCATGAAGGAGACCTCATCTGCCAGAACAGACTTCGGGTCACTTACTTCCATTTCCAGGGCTCTGGGTTCAGCCTGTGAGGTACTACGTCATCTTATCGGCCCCTACAGCAATCCCCACCTGGGCGTCTGCTACCATCTCACTGTGGGAAATCGAGTATAAAGAGGTTTGCATTGTGGTAGGCATGCAGATTCCTCTTGGAAGGAAGCCAAAGAAAATGGAACTTAGTTCCAGAAGATGCAATAGCCCATCCATGGGTCCTGGATGCTATGTCCTTTCTTACCCTTCACTACACTCCCACTCATTTTAAAGATGCTAGTAAAACAAAGAAATGCTCATTGAACCAGTTAGATTCAGGAGCTAGTGGCAGACCAGTGATGGAGGAAGAATGCCCTAGGCTCACCAGAGAAGGGCATTTGGTTGGCTCTCTATGCTTTCCCTTGTGGTTCCTTTATGTGTGACTTTAGCAAAAACAGCCCAGGGATCTGTTCCTTGGGCTGGACCCCAGGTTTGGGGCCCACTATGAAATCTGAGCCCCTAGGTGGGCAGGAAACTAACCTTCCAAACATCCTGCCCACTTGAAAGCTTTGAGGAGTTTAGAGTCTTCGCACTGTCTCCACACTCGGTGCCCATTTAGAACAAGCTGTTCAACCTGGACCACAGATTCCATCTCCAGTTGCCAACCTCATGTTTTCTCATACAGACAACACCATAACAACTGCCCAGACATTCACAGATTAATGGGAGGGGTATGTGTTTTTAATTGTGTGTGCCAGTTCTGGGGCTTGAACTTGGGGCCTAGGCACTGTCCCTGAGCTTCTTTTGCTCAAGGCTAGTGTACTACCACTTGAGCCACAACTCTACTTCCAGATTTTGGGTAGTTAATTGAAAATAAGAGTCCTAAAAACTTTCTTGCTCAGACTGGCTTCGAATCGTGATCCTCAAGCCTGTGGAGTTAGCTAAGTTTGCAGGCAGAAGCCAATGGTACTCAGTTATTTTATAGATCTTCAGAGACTGTAAGACCCAACTGTTTGCAGTCTACCATCTCTACGGCAGGGTGGTAATTCCTTCTTCCCTATCTATTTCATTTTACTTTGACCTAACTAGATTGCTAGATGTCAGGGCTGTTTTTCATATATACACATAGCGCTGAAATACCCCAAACAGGGCAGTCAGTTTTCCTTGAAATTAACAAACAAATGCAATATTCACTGGGAAAGGAGTTCTCTCCTTTACAAACAAGGAAGTCCAATGTCCAAGTCCCTGCCATGTCCTGTCCTTCACATGCCCTTGTGACAAATTTATTTTATACCTATCACATATGAGACACTGTGCCAGGGCCTATTTAGGTACAAATAAGCCTTGTTTTGTTCACCATAAGACTCAGATTTGCTTCACATTTAGCATTAAGTATGTTTTCTTTGTCAGTGGTGCAAATCAAATCCTGCATCTCACAGTTTTCCAGCATCTACCATCAGGTAAAATATAGCATGAGACACAGAGCTTGTTCTCAAGTAACTTACAGCAGCTTCAGTTACTGAGCTGGCAGTGGAGCTCCTCGTCCCTGAGAGGAAATGCAAGGTTTGGTTTGGAAAGCCTGAGCCTACTTTTTGCAAGAGAGCAGGTTACGCTGCTCTGCAGAGTGAGGCTCTGTCTTTCACACAGCAGCTAAGCCAAGTATCCTGAGAGACCTGTGAGGCAGAGTGAAGACAGGCGCGCGGAGGTGCTAGGACCCCAGTGGACATGTCTGCTAGGAAATGCTCCCAAATGCTGGCTGTTAAAGTGGATTTTTTTCTTTCCTATTTGACTAATTTTAAGATGCAAAGTACAGCTCTTTTTTTCTCTTGATGAGGAAATATATAGAATATATAAAAAGAAAGTCCTTCCAGAAGGCAAGGAAAATGTCTGGGGGCAAAGAAATCTTTTCCACAGCAAGAAAATACTGGACTATGGAAGTTACCATATGAGTTTTCGAGCTCAAAAAACTAAAGGGGCCGGTCTCCCTTAGCAAAAGCACTATATTTCATCAAGAAAATGTCTACCAGGAAAGCTTCGGGGGCTACAGGAACTGGAGAAGCAGCTCCAGAACGTGGCTGGTGGCAGGATTCTAACCTCAAAGCAGTTATAGATCTGATCTTCATATCCCTAAGGTCAGCGAACCTGGGAGGCTGGAAGGAGGCAGTGAAGGGGGCTGTGGGCACGGAGCTGTTAACAGCAAGATGATTAGTGTGGCAGCTTGCAAATTCTGTTCAAGAAGCCAACAGGGAACCCTGCTGCCCTATAGCAGGAAAAAGCAGAGAACAAAAAGCAGAGTTGTGCACCCTGACTGAAGCACAGCAGGAGGCTGGACACCATGTTGAATCCCGAGACTGCGCCATCTAACTTTTGGCTTTCCACATCGGGTGTTTGGTCCAAGCTGATCCAGCTGCATTCTGAGCATCAGTGCACAGGCTCTGCTGCTGCTGTTTTCCTCTGCTGGGGAAAAGAAATGTGCCCTGAACAGAGGGGTAGAGAGAGCGCAGGGGTAGAGAGAAGACAAATGGCCAGACAATCCTGCCAAAGGGCTGAAAAATCACACTGCCCAGGGAGAAAGTAAATGGGCTGGGCATGCCCACACCACACAGCGACTGTGAAAATCTGAGAATGTGCTGGCTGGTATGCATGCCGACCCCTAAGGAACACACTTCCCTCTTTCTGGAGCTCACAGAGTGCCTTCCAGTAACCCATGCCCCCCCCAACCCCTGCAAGGCCACTGCTGCGGGGGGGTCAAACATTCTTGTTCTTCTCTGTTGTGTCTCTATTTCCAAATATCAGTGTTTCCTAACTGAATCTCACCCGTGTGGCTGACTACCTTGCTTACTTAAAATGAAGGCTGCCTTCTCTAGGGTCCTAAGAAAGACACCACTAAGCTCAACCCCTAAGAAGGGATGAGAAACTGGGAGGGGGAAGGGGAATTCAAAGTGCTGTTTTTTTTTAAGACTTTCATAAGAAGCCAAGCACTGGTGGTTCATGCCTGTAATCCCAGCTACTCAGGAGGCTGAGATCTGAGGGTCACAGTTCAAAGCCAATCTGGGCAGATAAATCTGACTCTTATCTCCCATTAACCAGAAAGGGGAAAAAAGCTGGAAGAAGTAGAGGTGTAGCTCAAGTAGTAGAGTATCATCCTTGAGCAAAAACGCCAAGCAACTGCACAAGGCCCTGAGTTCAAGCTGCAGTACTAGCACATACACAGAAAAGAATCTCCCAAGCACAAACCTAAGAGAGTTTGTGTCTATCAAAGCAGCCTAGCACACCCAATCTTCCCATTCTGCAGAGGAAATACATCAATGGTGAGTTCTCAGCACATTCATCGCCTCAGAGGCGGGAAAGGCAGTCCCAAGGTGAGTGAAAAAACTCTAGGTAAATGTCAGACTCCTCACTTACCAAAAAAGAGGACTTGATAGGATGGTCCCAAGATCCCAGAGAACCTTATGACCCCAGGAAGGAAATAATGCCTGGGCTAAAGAAGGAAATAATGCTCTGGACACAGTCCAGAGCTAACCACACACATTAACCATTCTGGTTCGCAGTACCTGGTAGCTCCCCAGCAAGAGGAAAGGAAGATTGTCCATCATCCCAGGTGAGTTAGCAGAGCCCTCTTTAGCCTACTACCCTAAATTCTAAGTCAAACGCATTCAAGCTCTTCAGCCAAGATCTACGAAATGTATCTATTTTAACTGTCACAAACCCTCGGTAGACAGGGAGACTTGATGACAACTGGGCTTGGTAAGTTGGTAAGTTCCAGACAAAGATTCTGAGCTTAAAGATCTGGTGGTCTTTTTTTCTTCTCTTTTTCCTTTTTCTTTTTTTCTTTTTTGGTCAGGTCCTAGAGTTTGAACTCAGAGCCTTACCCTTGCTAGGCTCAGTGGGTGCTGGTATTCTACCACTTGATCCATGCCTGCAGCTCAACTTTTTGCTGGTTATGCCAGAGATGGTCTCCCAGGTTTTTCAGCCCAGGCTCTCTTCTACATGCAGTCCTCCAGATTAGGAATGAACCACCAGTACCTAGTTCATGGAGCACCTTTGCTCAGCTTCAGAACACCAATTTTGGCCTTAAGTTCCCACAACCCTATCTGCAGCCTGGGTTATGAACTGTCATAAATACCTAGCAAGTCCCTGATTACTGTTTGGTTAAGACTTAAAAGACTTTAAAAAACTTAAAATTTAACTTGTAGCTAGGCATTTGGGGACCATAGCATTGAGGCATGTTTTGTACTCAAAAAATGTTGAGTAAAGGGATATATGCATAGAAATGATCAGACACATGGGATTTTGAGTTTCCTGACAGGAAATTCATCACCTGCCAGTCACCTCCATACACTGGCTTCCAGGGGCCTCTGTCACTCCTCCCCAATGAGCTGAACCTGATTAAGTTACATGAACACAAAGCAGCACCCACTAATGCATTCATGACCTCCCAATTTCCCTAGAAATATGATTCCTGGATTTTGAAAATGTCAGGGGGCCAAGTTCTAAATGTGAGTGCTATGATTTGCCATGTTTGAAGATGAATGAAATTCAAAGAGCAGCCCTTTACTTGTCCTTCAGTTATCCTTTGGGATCTCATCCATAACTGGGCTCACTCTCCTGCCATAGTCATGTAACAAAAGGCTTCTTGCCAGGATACTGGAGAGATATATTTGTGGCTTTGTTTCCTCTACGTTCAAATGTATGCTTGGGAAAGAAGCCACTATACCTTGATAGATGAAAAGCTTATTGCTGAGATAGTATGCAACTGTGTGCCCACGGACTATTGAGCAGGAGCCCTGCCTGACTCAGCCCGGTTTGGGGAAGCCCAATGCAACAAAAGTGTGAACATTATGAAGAAAATGTTAAGCCAGGTACCAGTGGTTCATGTTCATGCCTATAATCATAGCTACTCAGGAGGCTAAGATCTGAGGATCAAAATTTGAGGACAGTCTAGGCAGCAAAGCCCATGAGACTCTAATCACCAAGTAACCAACAAAAATCCAGAACTGGAACTCTCGTTCAAGTGGTAAAGTACTAACCATAAGTGAAAAAGCTCAGGGATAGCACCAAGGTCCTGAGTTCAAGCCCTAGTACCAATACACAGACCCCCGTCCCCATTCCACACACACCACAGAAAGAAAGATAAGTAAATGAAATGGTAGGACCATTAGTTACATGAAAGGACAATCAGACTACATGTATCACTGCAGATGTCTTCAACTCTGAGTTCATTTTGAATGTTAATAAGTCAGGCACGGTAGTGTACACCTGTAATCCTAGCTCTCCGTAGGCTACAGCAGGAGAACCACAAGTTCAAGGCCACTCTGGAAAACAGAGCAAGTCTCAAAAACATAATTAATTATTTTTAAAATAAAATAAGGAATGTCAGCAAGGAAAGGGTGTGACTCAAATCTCAGCAGTAGAATGCGCTGGGGACCAACTTTTTCCTGGAGGTATTATCCTCCTCCAAGACCCAAGGGGCAGGCAGGGACACCTAATGTCAAAATAAAAGCCACAACCAAGGTACAATCCCCTGAGGCTCTCTGGAGTTGTGGGTGCTGATGGGAATTTTCTTTCAACCCAGAGCAATGAGGGAGAAGGGAGAGAAACTCCATTTTGTGATGTCAGCTCTCAATCTGAATTCTCCAACCTTACATTCTGTTGCAAACACTGGGTGTGTGCATGCCATGGTGTACAATGTCCTCTGTCTCATGTGTGCTCCCACATGTATGTGACTCACCCAGACATGGGACTTTACTAGTACTCTTTCTTGTACTTTATCACATCTGATTGAGGACTCCCATTACCTACCTTTATGTTTGTCCTAGTAAGAATTTTGTAAGAAATCCTACCTCAGGGACACAATGAAGAAATTAGGAGGAATGTGTTGTTCAGCATCATGCTGAACTTGTCCTTTGGTAAACTTCCCCTGTCCTGGGCTGTTTCTCTGCATCCATGAAAAGCAGAGACAGCAGGAAGAAGCTGGCCCTCCAAGATGATGCCATTCATGTTTGTTTTTCCCAGAGGAGAGATGCCAAGGTGTTTGGAACTAGGTCTTCCAAATGTCCCTATGCAGGACTATGCCTGGATCTGGCCCCCAGACCTGGACCAGCTCTGCTGCTGGAGCTGCAGGTGTTGATGGGAATTCTTTCAACCCTGAGAAGGGAGGAAAATTCCACTCTTGGGATGCCAATGTCTTTTGCCTAGGAGAACTTGACTGCCCCCACCCATCTTTAAATCCCAAGCATGGAAATCTCCCCTATTAAGAGGACACCCTGGGTAGAGCAGGGCTGATTCCTAGGGGTGAATGTGAAAGTGAACCCCAAGGAAAGAGCCCACCAAGGCTTCACTGGAGCACTGAGAAGGGGTTCTGAAGACTTGGTGAGTTTCCTGCTTCCTGTCTCTAAATCTGTCTCTGTTCACCACACAAGAGGGTTCCCCAAAATATGTACAGTGACCCATACTGGTCTACTCTCTACCTGTCCAGAGCCTTCCATCTGCCTGAGCAAAGCAGAAACTGGAGAAGAAGGAGGCAGAGAAGGAAAAGCTCCATTGAGGCGCACTGTGTTTCGCTGGAGACACACCCCAGGGAAGGCCCCAGAAGTGGCCAAGAATGCAGACTTACCAAACTCGCTGGCACAAAGATGCTCAATGATCGCTTCAGATTTCAATTCGTTGTCACACGGGGGACACACGGTTGTACCTAAGAAGAAAAAGAGAAAGAAGCAGAAGTTGTAAATTATGGGGCTGGAGAGCACTAGGGAAGAAACTGGCTTGAGGACCAGGCAAAGTAGCTACAGGTCTTCTAGAATTTCTGGAGGATGTCCTGCAAATCAAGAAAGAAGGGTCCTTAAACCCAGGGTCCAAAGTAGGGGAATGGCTCCTTGAAAAGCATTGGTCTAAAACAGCACATGTTCTCCCTGATATGCAGAAGTCCAATTTAGGATATGACAAATTATACAGGATTCTAGACACTCACATATAATGAGACCAAAAGAGTTTAGTCTTCAGTGAAAAATCACCAAGTTGTGATGCCCAAGCACCTCTTCATAGGTATGTAAAATAATATACACAGTGAAATGAACTCCAAAGATAAGGAAACAGAGGATCTTTCCTTAATTTGTCTCATTTTCTGATGACTGTATTCTATACACGTGCACATCTGAGGGAAGGTGGGGGGAGGGCACAGAATCAATGGAGAATGAGTGAAAAGGTGCAGCAGCAGAGCCCCCCGGCTGCACTGGAATTGATGAAAGTGAACAGTGCCACTCGTGGGCCGAGATGGCAGGAGGGAATAGAGGAGAACGAGGGAAAAGATGATACGACGCACAAGGAAGGGAGTTTATATATTACCTGATGTATGTAAAGGTAACCCCCTGTATATCACCTCTAAAACAACAATAAAGAAATTAGATTATTTGTTGTAAAAAAAAAAAAAAGAAAAGAAAAGTATTGATCTAGCGATGCTGAATACAGCACAGTTAATTGAACTACCACTGCAAAAAGTAGATGCAGTCAAGGCTGCCGTGAGTCCCTAGTAAAAGCTGGCTTATAAACAACAATTCATCTTTCTTTCCTGTCCTTCCCCCCCTTTTTTTTAAATAACTGTGTCCCATTCCTGCCCCCCTTCCCACCTGCAGACAACTAAGCAATTGGCTCATCATCTGACAAGCTTTCTAGAAGCCAGGAGAAAAGCAGACTCATCCGTTTCAGCCCCAGAGCCCTCAAGGCCCATGGCAGCAGTGGCCTGATGGAGCAGAAAGCCAGCATCCCAGTGGGGGTGTGGGATGGGCCACCAAATGGGAGGACAGAGCTGGAAGGGGAGGGGGCCTTAAAGGCTCTTTCAGAAGGGACTGGGAGGGGCTTTGAAGAGGTGACTGCAGACAGGCAGGCAGGCCACTGGGAGGTGGCTAGGCCCCAGGGGAGGAGACATCTGAAGCCAGAACCAGGGGCCTCCCACAAGCTAAAGTGCTGCTGGAGCTGGGGGAGGGGGTAAGAGGTCCTCCTTTCGTACAGAAGGGCAGAGAGCACATGTGGCTAGAGTCCTCCGGGGCCAATGGAAGTGTCTTGTCATGGCTGGCCTCCTCCTCCCCCTCCACCACCACCACCTCTTCTTCCTTCTACTCATCTGTTAAAGTTGGTGCTCATCAAGGACCCAGAAAAGCCCCACATACTCTTTAAAAAGTAGACACACATACACACACACACACACACACACACACACACACACACACAGAGGAGGCTGAGCTGGGCTGCAACAAAAGAGCACAGGACAATTGCCTAAGATGCACACCAAGGGGCTAGAAGGCAGGACAGACCCAACCAAGTTTGGTGAGCTAAGCACCTCTTGTTTATCCTCTTCTTCTTCCTGTGGTTCTAACTTAACATCCTTTCCCTCCCCATGAACTCCTCTATGGCTCTTCGCCAAGGTAGGAAAGGAGAGAGCTGCACCGCCCACCCAGGACACTGCCCCACTCAGGATAGACCCTCTCCCCAGACCTTCTCCTGTAAGGCCTAGCAGAGGCCCTGCCCCTGGCCTCACAGATTTAGCTGTCACTTTTACAGTGTATCCAGATCCAAACACCTTTCAGATTCTTGGGGCAGCAAGAACCGCACTCCAGAGGTTGGCATGACTGCCTTTAGGCTGAATGTTGGGACTATACTTTGCACCCAGAACTTTTATGACCAAAGAAAACCCTTACCTAGAATTTTCCATCACAGTCCTTGTTTCCAAGGAGAGAAAAGGGGGCAAGAAATGCTGCAACATGGAAAGGATCACCTGACCGCCACCTGGAGAGTGAAGTGTGCTTTCAGGTTTTCTTTGTTTCCTTGGTTTTGTGTTTGCTTTTGTTTTTGTAAGTAGAAGTTATCACACCTCAAGGTTCTAGGAATATAAGATTGGCCCAAGTCAGAGCCATGTGAATATAAAGCCAAGCATCCTAGGAACCTTCCATACACACTCACTACATCTCCTTCGGATCCTGTTGGCAGCCCCATAAAGGTTTTTCTTAGGGGCATGGATTTCCTCTGGATGTTAAGGACGCTCTGTAGCAAGAACTCCCTACTGGGAGCTATGAGACTTCAACATGGCTCTTCCTAGCCTCCATCTTCTCCCAGCCAGACCCAGCTCTGAGAAGTATTAGCTGGAAAAAGGAAGTAGAATGTGTAAGGCAGTATTTATCTGTGCTCCTGTGTGGGTGGGGGGCCCCCACAGGCTGCTGTGCCAGGGACATCCAGCCTAGCTCCTCTGAGAAGGGAACAAATCTACAGTTGTGAGGTATATTCTCAACAATGCTTAGAGTATATGAACAAAAGCTAAAAAGCTTGGGATAATGTTAATATTCATATTTTACAAATATTTAAAGGAGAGTAGAGGAGAAAGCAAAGATTTGAATCAGGATTATGTTACTTTTTAAAAGTTTTTTAAAATTATTGCATGAGTATTATTGTATGAGTATAATTATTGTATGAGTATACATACACATGCACACAAGACCTTTAACCCACTCAAAACTAACACATAACAAACACACATCCCTTCTCTCCTCTCTCACACACAGATATTTCTCACACACACATACATGAGAGCTCTCTCTCACAAGCAGTATCTGTTTTACACCATTAGATCTTTCTCACACACAAATGTCTCTCGCCCATATATGTGAGATCTCTCCCCCACACAAGAACTCGCACACACACCTACACACACAAGGTCTTTCTCTCATGTACAAGATCTCACACACAAAGATCTCATACATACATATACAAGATCGCTCACACACATGATCTCTCCCACATATATACAAAATCTGTCTCACACACAAGGTTTCTTTCTAATATATGCATACAAACATTTAATACACACACACACACACACACACACACACACACACCAGATCACCAGATCTTCCCTGGCCAGACCACTGAGTAGCAGAGAGGGACCCTACAGAAGGAGCTAGGAGAAATAGGGGGGGCATGATGGCCTCTGCAAGCGGTACCCAAAACATCCAGGCAAGTTTAAAACACAACATGACTAACCACACAACTGCACTAAACACTACACAGGCTTGTTCCTACCACTCCCATCATTAAACCTGGCAAGAAAGGGGAAAAACAATTTCTTGGACTGGTCTAATGTAGAAGCAAGATTTAGAAATCACTTTCCTGGAAAAGAAGTGACTGCCTCTCCTGTAACAGAAGCCCCTGTAGCCCAGGCATCTGCCTTTGGGGAAATGGCTTTTGACTCGTTTCTCACTATGAAGCCTATAAGGGCTGCCCAATATGCTTCAAATTCAAGGTGCCCAAACATGAACAGAAACTACTCTCTCTGTCCATCAGTTTGATAATAAAAATTTGAGAAAAAATAAAAGAAACTACTTAGTGTATGCAAAGATTGACATTGTTTTGAAAGCTTGGTTTTAATGCCGAAGAATGCAAAGGATAGAGGAAAAGCAAGTAAGAGTAATATATGTAATAAGAAGTATCCTAAAGTACTGGCCGTAAGCTTCCGAGGACCCGTGGCCTGATATGTCTCTGCCTGCCCCCTAAACACACACACACACACACACACACACACACACACACACTCTCTCTCTCACACAGTGGGCAGGTAGAGCCTTGCAGGGTCCCCTGGGGCACCAACTTACCATAAGACTGTTTCCCCAGAGATCTCCTCTTTATGCCAACCAATGAATGGTCCCAGAAAAGGGGAACAGTGACAGACCCTCAAGAGTGGCCCCGGTACAAAGAAGATTGGATATGGCCTCTGGGCAGAGCCTGGCTGACCAGCAGCCAGGACCAAGAGAAGGAAGACTGAGGAGATGGCGCCACACCTGCACTACACCACGGGATCACCTCGGGGGAGTGAATGCACCCCTCTCCCTCCCAAAGCACAGCAGCTTCAGGGAAGTGCATTCTGAGAGCCAAGGAACACTGCAAATAGAAGGCTACTGCCACAAACCACCCAAGGCCTAGACAGGCCATGCAGTGTGGGTCCCAGAGACTGGTGTTCCCCCTAATGTAAGCAGGGGTATCCAGAGAGCTCCCTGATGCCCACAAGTACCTCCATGGTCACTTGGATGGGGCAAGGGCAAGTGACTGCCCAGCCCTCTTTTGACCATCAACAAATTAAAGAAAAGGGGTAAACCCCCTCTCTCTGTCTCTCTCTCTGTCTCTCTGTGTCTCTCTATCTCTCTCTGTCTCTCTCTCTCTCACACACACACACACAGACACACACACACAGACACACAGACACACACACACACACACACACACACACACACACACACACACACACCACTGCAGAAAACCTGGATCACAGCCTCCTGCCCAGATTCCCTGCATGTCTCTGGGCCCTATCCCGGCTTTGGAAGAACTCAAGGCTGAATTCACTCCTATAAAAGCAAGCTACCAGACTGAGCTGGTGGTGAGTTTTCTGGTTTCCAGCTTTTCTTCCCTCCTCACTCTTTAATTGCCTCTTAAATAGGAGGGGCCTGAAGAGGCACCTCCAGTCCAGGGCTATTAGAAATTTGCAAAGTCCAATTTGCAGGTTGCTACCCCCACTGGAAGAGATAAACAAAACGCTAATTACATTTTTATCTTTCTAATTACCTGCGGATTTGTGTGAATGAGCGAGGGGAGGGGCATGCAAAGATACAGTGCGGAGATTTTCCACCCCCCAAATCTCCCGATCTCACAACTGTGAGTTCAAAAAATACACATGTCCGCCGTTTGTAAACTTTTTATTCCCGCAGCCAGTTCTGCAGCCGCCGCTCGACCTAGAGGTATTGAAAACAAACAAACAACAACAACAACAAGTCGACGGGCACAGCCTGCTCCCCTGTGGGCGTGCTCTTCGCTTGGTTTTCTGGGGTTTCCTATGGGAATCTCTCAGTGCGGTGCTAAACAAATCCAGCAAGGAGAACGCACCTTTTCTTTACGCGCGGGACTTTGTTTCAGGTGTGGGAAAGGCGAGCCTGGACCCCTGGAAGCGCAGCTCCCGGGAGCGGCCCGGGCCTGCGCCCCAGCGGGGGCGCCCAGCCGCTTCCACGCACCATCGCGGGGCGCCGGGGGCGCGAGAGGCGCAGAGCACACGGGGGACTTTCCATCGTCCACACACCTTGCGGGCCACGTCTGGCAGCGCTTCTGCCCTGCCGCGCGGGACGAGACGGGGTTGTGGTCGCCCGGGCGCTCGCCCGGTGCCCGCGGTGGTCGCGAGCGGCCCGCGGACCGGGCGCAGAGCGGGGAGGGAGCGCGCGTGGGTCCCCCGTTCCTTACCTTGGGGCGTGGAAACCCGGGCACTGGCCCGGTCCCCGCGCGCAGAGCGGGGAGGGAGCGCGCGTGGGTCCCCCGTTCCTTACCTTGGGGCGTGGAAGCCCGGGCGCTCGCGCAGAGCGGGGAGGGAGCGCGCGTGGGTCCCCCGTTCCTTACCTTGGGGCCGGGACGCCTCGGTGGCGTTGGGCGGCGTCATGGCGATGCAGACGTCCCCCTCGGGGAACTTGTCGCACTTGAGCATCTCGGGCCAGTAGAAGCCGAAGAACTGCATGACGGGCTCGCAGGAGTCGCGCACGGCCTCGCAGAGCCAGCGGCACGGGTAGATGGGCCGGTCCAGGCAGACGGGCGCGAAGAGCGAGCAGAGGAAGACCTGCGTGCCCATGTGGCAGTTCTTGTTGAGCAGGGGCACCCAGCTGCTGGCCTGCTGCTTCACCTCGGCCATGGTCTCGTGCTCCAGCAGGTTGGGCAGCACCATCTTCTTGTAGCCCACGTTGTGGCACAGCCTCAGGTCGGCCGGGATGTCCACGCACTGCGGCGGCTTGGTGTAGAAGCGCCCGCTCTGGTACGAGCCGATGTCCGACTGGAAGCTCACGTAGTCGTACTCGCTGGCCGAAGCCCCGGCCAGGAGCCCGGCGGCCAGCGCCAGCAGCAGCCCCCCGGCGGCCCCGGGGCGGCCCCCCGCGCTGCGCCCGCCGCTCATGCCGGCTCCCCGCACTCGCTCCCGCGACGTCGGGGCTGCCTGCGCTGCCCTCACGCCCGCGTCCCGCCGCCAACTCCAGCAATCTCCAAGGGACAAAAGGCGCAGCCCCCCGGCCCGGTCGGGCTCCGCGACCGCGCGCTGCGGCTCGGTCTCCCGCGAGTGGCAGCCCACGGCCTGCCCGGGAGCCGCCGAGGGAGCTCGCGCTGGAGCGGGGCGAGGCGCGGGGCCCCGGTGCCGTCCGCTGGCGGAGGCGCGGCGGCGGGCTGCGGGCGAGCGCGCGGCTCCTACTCCCGACGTAGCCGGATTGGAGTGCGCGGTGCTCGGGTGGCCGAGCCGCGGAGCCGCCCGCGCAGCCAATCAGCTCCCGCCTGCCGCGAGCCACAGTCATTACCCGGTCAGTCAGCCCCGCAATTAACCAATCGCCTCCCTGGACGAGGGGGTTTGGTTTACTGAGCTAGACACAGGTCAACACCCCTTAAAAAGCAATAATAACAAGTAAATAAAGAAAACCAAGAAAGAAATTAACACGAAGGAAAGACGCGGTGGAGGAGTGGCCAGACGTGTGGAACAGAGAAAGAGAAGGTTTGACACTGTAGCTAATTCGGGCCAATTTGAAAGAAAGCAAGGAACAGATTTCACGAAATTATGAGGACGGGGGGGGGGGGTGTCGGTGAGGGAGGGTAGGAACTTGAATTCAGGGCCTTGGCTCAGTCCCGTAGCCTTTCCACTCAAGGCTGGCCTTCGGACCCACGGCTCCACTTTCAACTTTTTCCTGGTTCATTTGAGATAAAGGTCTGAGTGGCTTTGCTTCCTGAGTGGCCTAGGATTACAGGTGTGAGCCATCAGTGCCCAACTGACTTTTTTTTCTTTTTTCCCCCCCTAATTTCAAGCAACAACACACCAGACTAGCCGCCCCCCTCCCCATGGTTCTGTTCTGTGTGCTAATGGGTAATAACTGATGGCTCTCGAGCTCACTAGGAACTACACAGTGGTCAGGAAGGTGGTACTTGGGTTTGTTTGTGGTGTCCACACTGCAGTTTGTATCCAAGTGGCACAAAGGTGGTCCTTAATGCCACCTAGGCACTAGGTCAAAGTGGCTCCTTATAGGAAATGTTGCTCATGACTGTGTTAACCTTAGAAGCTGTGCACCAGTGTGACCTCAGTTGCGTTAAGAACCAGGCACAGGTGGCTCACTCCTGTAATCCTATCTACTCTGGAGGCTGAGATATGACAATAGCAGTTTGAAGTCAGCCTGAACAGGAAATTCCATGAGACTCATTGCCAATTAACCATACACACACACACACAAAAGCCAGAAACTTCTTGGCTTAGATGGTGGAGACATTGAGTGAAAACATTAAAAGATACCTAGGCTCTAAGCTCAAGCCCAGGTACTAGCACACACAATAAAAAGTTTTACTTTGGGGAGGAGAGATTAATTTTTTTAATAAAAATTTAAAAGACCACTCAAGTCCTGGCTGACCAACAGCACGTCTAGCTGTGCACATGCGTAATACACATTGACGTGCCTATGGTGCAGAAAGCTGAAATATTAAAAACATGTGGAAACTTATCAGCATGGCCTCTGTGAATATGAAGGCCATTGCTCAAGCACATGTGCCACATTCAGACCCAGTCCAAGAACCTCAAGTCAAAATCACAGGTCCCTCATGAGCAGCATCACCCTAGTTCACTAGTTTCACACTAGTATTGCACTAGCTCACCAGTTTCAGTTAGCATCCAGGAAGAGAAGTCTAATTGTCACCTACAACCTCCCAGATCCCGAGAAATCTTTATATGTTTCAACTATTATGGAGAAGGTGGACTAAGTTCCAGAGAGTGAGGCGCGTGGGCATGAGACAACAAGCAGTCATGTTCCCTGGGTCCTTAAGTGTGGGTGAAGCCATGCCAAGGATGCTAAATTCCCATCTGAGCAATGTGCTGTCACCCATTTGGCAACAGGACCACAGCCTTGGACTCTAGGAAGTACTGTCTTACTGGGCCAGCTTGTTTTAAAAGCACTAGAGAAGCTTGCTTTAGACTCTGCAGGCCTAATTTTTTGATGGACAGATTCCAAATAAAACTTCCTAGTTTGTGAAGAACCAGGACTCTCTGAGGGGGGTGTGTGTGTGTGCGCGCGCGCGTATGTGTGCGTGCGCATGCGCACTGGTACTAGGGCTTGATCTCAGGGCCTGGTCACTGTCCCTGCACTATTTTTGCTCAAGACTAATGCTCTACCACTTGAGTCACATGACTACTCTAAGTTTTTTTGCTAGTTGATTAGAGAAAAATGTCTCACAGACTCTCTGCTTGAGCTGGCTTTGAACCACAATCTCCAGCTCTCAACCTCCTGGGCAGCTGAGCCTACAGGGGTGAGCCACCCACACCCAACTCGGGGTTACTTTTTTAAAGCTGTGTGGCCACATGAGGTTACAAGTTCACAGAGCAATGTAGGAGGCATCTTCAGGTCACCCAATGCTCTCTCCTTTCCAGACCAATAAAAGCTGCCCGAAGCCAAGGAGGCAGGATGAGGAAACAAGAAGGTAGAGCAAGGCTTGGATGGCCAAGGGTTAATCCCATAGCAGCTGACAATGCTCAGCCTGGGGAGCTAAGGTATACATTCCCCACAGAGCCTAGACAGCAAGAGATCAGGCAACTGAGTTTGAATTCAAAGGTCATTTAGGGGAAAATGCTGTTGGTAGGGGGTCCTTCTCTCTCCTCTGGCCTGCCCTAAGTCCCAAGCCAAATGTGTCTGTTTACTCACTGATTGGAGATTCCATGTTTGTAGATAACATCGTCTCAACTTGAAATCCATACTTAGCTAAAACCTCACTCATGTTTGTACATTTGTCACAAATGACAGGAAGACTTGGATCCGTATTCAGGACTTGGGTCACTAATAAAATTCTGCTCATGAGGAGCCAACCTCACAATATCCACTTGTGGGAGAATTTTGTTTATGTCTGGTCATCCACATTGATTATGGTCACCCCAAATACCCAATCCACACTACATTCCTCCCAGTAGCCACCCTGCTACAGAGTTGCTCCAAGTCAAATAGAAAGTGTCAGTATTAGTATACCCCAAAGTCCTAAACCCACTACATTTTTGACTCCTTCCAAGGCTCAGCTAGCAAGGAAGATCTTGAGTCTCCTTTCACTGATAGATGTCCATCCACATGGGGAAGGCTGGAGACTCACTGCAGTTCACTTTACACACTGCTGAGCAACTGGAATCTTCTTTCTGTTTCAGAGATGCAAAAGACATACTGTGTCCTTTCTCATGTTGTCCAGTCCTTTTAGATCGAATTCCAATCTCCATTTCTGTGATGGCAAGTGTGTGTGTGTGTGTGTGTATGTGTGTGAATGTGTGTATGCGCACAGGAGAATGCTCTAGAACAAAGGCTCTTTTAGCTTGCTATTACCCTCCCACACTCCCAGAAACTAGAGTGCCTGACTAGGAGAATTCTGGGCCAGGAGAAGCCTGTGACTCCCTCCTAGCTCCAGTGGTTTAAATGAACATAGGAGACATAAAGATTTAAATCATTCCTCATTTCAAAGAAGTTCTTGATTTCCTCACACCTCCAGATGCCTGTACATGAAAATTGGAAATGCATTCCCTGTTGCTTCATAGCACTAGCTTAAGGAGGCATTAGTCAGTCTCCCCATGCTCAAAGCTGACTGCCAGGCCAAGCAGGGTCACTGAGGGGCCTCCCAGGTGCCTACCTGGTGGGCTTGTCCCACACACAGAGTTTAAACCTGGGAGAGAAGGAGCTCCCCTCCCTCCCAGCCCATGCCCTTCCCCTGTGCCAGGGTTTTTAGGACACTCTCCAAAGACACACTTAGCTTTCTCTCCGTCCTCCAGCAGCCCTGAGAAGACTGGAGGGACGCCTGCGCAGGGCTGGCCAGTGGTGGATCCGGTACAAGGCAGAGAAAAGCCTCCTGACAAAAAGTCAGAAAACACAGACCCAGCCTCGGTTCCAGCCTAACAGGCGGGGGCTCCCAAGGAACTCATTCCACTGCGCTCCCTTCAGGTTTCATCTCTAAAGGAGAACTCGCATCACTTATTTTGCTTCCCCTCTGAAATAAAGCATAAATTCCCAGCATCTAAGGGCACACTGAAATCTTCAAACACTATCCGATGCAGATACCCTGAAGTGAGGTTCTTGCTCTGATGAAGTTCCTATCCACATCTACGCATGAGCCATCAATCTCAAGCCCTTGGCTCTTAAAATTTAGCCTTATTTGAAAAGGGCAGGAAAGAATCTTTAGCAATTAGAATAGAAGGCCAAGCCCCACCCTACCTCCTCCCCAAGCACATGCCCTTCCGTGCCATTCTTGATGTGGCATGGCTGGTCACCCCCATTGCCGCCATGGGACCCTTCTGCTTCTCCTATTTCCTCAGTGAGGCAATCCACTAGAATGTTCTACACTTCCTGAGGAGGGCTCTCTCATGGCTCAAAGTATCTGCCCAAAATGAGTGCCTCCCCTTAGTTACCCGCAGCAGTGACCTCTCAAAAGCGGCATTCCTCACACCCTGGATAGCGAGTTATGGCCAACGGCTCTGCCTCTCTGCCCAAATGGGCACAGCTACCTCACTCCTCAGAGGAGGCTTTGTTAAACTGGAATTAAGAAGTTTTATTTAGGGCTGGGGATATAGCCTAGTGGCAAGAGTGCCTGCCTCGGATACACGAGGCCCTAGGTTCGATTCCCCAGCACCACATATACAGAAAATGGCCAGAAGCGGCGCTGTTGCTCAAGTGGCAGAGTGCTAGCCTTGAGCGGGAAGAAGCCAGGGACAGTGCTCAGGCCCTGAGTCCAAGGCCCAGGACTGGCCAAAAAAAAAAAAAAAGGAAGTTTTATTTATTCATGAATATCATTTATTTATAAGCACATACACTGTGAGTACGTTACTATCTTCAAGAAAGGAGGACGGGGGCTGGGGATATGGCCTAGTGGCAAGAGAGCTTGCCTCGTATACATGAGGCCCTGGGTTCGATTCCCCAGCACCACATATACAGAAAACGGCCAGAAGTGGCGCTGTGGCTCAAGTGGCAGAGTGCTAGCCTTGAGCAAAAGGAAGCCAGGGACAGTGCTCAGGCCCTGAGTCCAAGGCCCAGGACAGGCCAAAAAAAAAAAAAAAAGAAAGAAAGGAGGACGGTATTTCTGATTCAGACCTTCACACCTTGGGTGCCTGCCGTTTGGAGCCCATGCTGCAGGAGGAAGTCAAGGCCTTGTCACACGAAGCCCCACTGGTTTCATCTCTCACAACGCCAGGCTTCAGTCTCAGGGAAATGCTTACGTTTTCCCAGCCCCGCTCACCTGTTTGCTGTCCACCTTTACCTGTGGTTTTCTCTATGATGCCCTCCACTGCCTTTATATAAACCCCACTCACACAGTTTTCTGATTTAGCAAATAATATAGGATGCCCAGTAAAATGTGAATTGCAGATAGGCAATGAGAAAAAATGGATTGCCTAAGTATATCCCACATACTATTTGGGATATAGTTACACTAAAAAATATTTTTCTGAAATTCACATTTACCAGGTGTCCTGTATTTTATCTGGCAAACCCATTGATTCCTCAAAGCATCGCCTCCTCCAGGCAGTCATACCTGAGTGTCTCGCTGCCCATCACTTCACTCCTCCATCCCTGGTCTGATTGACGAGCTTCTCCCTGTGCTCGGGGTACTGGCACAATCATCATAGCACTCATGTCTATTGTTTAAACCTGCTGGCTTTGGGATAAATGTTATATACCCATGAGTGTTAGAAGAGCAAAGACCTGTACTTGTTTTTTCTAACATATCCCTGTAACCCCAGCCTTTAGTACAGTGCCAGGCACATGCTGAATGTCCAATCAGCCTTCTACCCCAGGAAATGGGGAAGTCTGTGGCAGAGGGAGGAAAATGTGTGAAACCCCTGGCTTGTTGAGAACTGTACTTGGATGCTGATTTTGCACTGAGTTTTCTGTGAACCAAGGCATGAAAAACTCCTAGTTCTCTTGGTTTTTGCTTAGTTCAGGCCATGGGGGCCTGATATGAGGACTGTAGAGTATAGGGCAATCAGATTGCCTCTCTTCCCATCATGGAGCCAAGCCTCTGGACAGCGGCCATGCCCAAGGCAGCCTGGACCCCAGGGCCGCCCTGGAGTAGGTTCTTTGGTAGAGCATGGGAGGCTAGTGGGTGAATGCAGAGGCAGTTCTGGGAGGAAAGCAAAGCTGAAACTGATGCTTAGAGGGTCTCAAAAGCCTCTGCTGGCAAATAGAGAAGCAAGAATGGACAAAGGAGAGTCTACAACATGACCCCTGGCTCTACATTCTGTCTTTAGAGTTCAAAGCTTCACTCTCATGCCACAGAGCAGCAGACATGGGCCTGTGGGAAGCCCCTTCTCTCTGGTTGTCTCCAAGCAACGAGAGTGAAATGGGACATGCTTTAGTGATGGGAGGCCCATAAATCCACCACCACTGCTTCAGGCCTGGGCAATCAGCATCAGGATGCTTGTGCTTGTCTAAGCCTTCATTGGGCATATCAGGTGGACTGCCCTCCTCTGGGGTTCAATTAGAGCACAACTGGGATATGAATGAGGGGATAGCAAGAGCGGGGAGCAGAGTACCCATCTTCATCTCCTCCTCCTCCTCCTGGCTCCAGCTGTGAACACACTCTCCCTCACCATTTCACTATCTGGGCTACTAGCACAAGCCTTTAATCCTAGCTACTCAGGAGGGTGAGATCTGAGGAGCATGTGTTCAAAGCCAGCCTGAGCAGGAAAGCCTGTGAGATTCTTATCTCCAATTAATCACCAAAAATCTGGAAGTAGAGCTGTGACTCAAGTGATAGAGTACCAGCCTTGAGTGAAAAAGCCAGGGGACAATGCCTAGGCCTTGAGTTTAAGCCCCAGTACTAGCACACTAATACATACACATACACACATCACACGCACGCATGTGCACACACACGCACACATGCACACGCATGCTTCTGCCTGAATAATTGAATAATGCATCCACCTTGTGCCGCGGAGAAGTATCATTCACCTAGTTTAAGGCACAGAATTCCATCATGTCCTGTCCAGTAACCAACTGCCAATCTGCAGTCATTTCTGGCTTGCACTCTGTGCAATACCACAATTGAGCCTCATAAACAGCCTCTGAAGGAGCAGAGTTTCAGTATCTCTGTCTGACAGAAGACAGGTTCAGAGTGGTGAGACCTTAGCACCCCTGTTAGCAAAGCACTGGGAGGATGCCAGTCTCAGGTCAGTAACACAGATCTGGGGTGCTAAATCCTGTTGACTTTGCAAAAGACCTGATTGCCTTTGTTAAACTGCCTTTGTTAAATGTCTGGAGAACTTTCTTGAGAAAATATATCATGTCACTTTTATCTTTTGCTTTCCCAGCCCCTGTCAGAGACATAGATGCACAATAGTTGAGCACTGACTGAATGAGTCACTTTCTTGAAGTTGGCCTATGGCCCCCCTCTGACCAGTGAGAACGGATAGCGGTTGTAAGCAAAAACATGTTTCAAAATAGATATCTTTAGATGACAGAAAGCATGACTCTTCCCTTTTCTTCCTGCCTGAAAATCAGACGTGACTTTCAGATACAGTAGCTGTCTTGTAGCACAGTATGTGTGGCCCATGCACAAGGATGATGAAAGAGAAAGCTAGAAAGAGCCTAGCTCAAAAGGAATCTGGTTACCAGTCCTGAGCTGCCCACCCCAAGTTCTTCTTAGGCACGATCTATACTCTCTGGCACTCTCAGTGGAATGTTCTTTCAAGAAGTGAGTAACCAATGCAAATGGTTGATCTCCCATATAGAGGCTCTTACAGCAGCCTCTGACTGCTGTCAGGCACTGAGGATCCGGTGTGTATCACCCCCAGGGACCGCTGTCAAGCACTGAGGAGCCAGTGTGTATCACCCCCTGGGACCGCTGTCAAGCACTGAGGATCCAGTGTGTATCACCTCCCGGGACCGCTGTCAAGCACTGAGAAGCCAGTGTGTATCACCTCCCGGGACCACTGTCAGGCACTGAGGATCCAGTGTGTATCACCTCCCGGGACCGCTGTCAGGCACTGAGGATCCAGTGTGTATCACCCCCCGGGACCGCTGTCAAGCACTGAGGAGCCAGTGTGTATCACCTCCCGGGACCACTGTCAAGCACTGAGGAGCCAGTGTGCATCACCCCCCGGGACCGCTGTCAAGCACTGAGGATCCAGTGTGTATCACCCCCCGGGACCGCTGTCAAGCACTGAGGAGCCAGTGTGTATCACCTCCCGGGACCGCTGTCAGGCACTGAGGATCCAGTGTGTATCACCTCCCGGGACCATTGTCAAGCACTGAAGATTCAATGTCTAGCATCTCCCAGGACTTTGCTACTCCGGATGAGGTTTCCACACCAGCATACCAGCAAAGTGCAGACTCACCGGTTCTATTCCAGACCTGCTGAATTCTAATTTTCATTCTGATGAGATTCCCGATGGACTTCTTTCCTTCTTTAAGATCAAGAATTGTACCCTACACAGGTACACATCTGAAAGTAGCTGGAAAGAGGACACAGAATGAATGGAAAATGGGGGGGGGGGGGGTTACAGTAGAAAGCGCCAAACAGCTGCAACAGGCACTAAGGAGAACAAACTAAGCAACTCAAGGGCAGAAGGGAGGGGGGAAAATTAGAGAAACAGAAGGAACAGATTACATGAAGCAAAAGAAAAGAAATCTATATGTATATATCACCCGATCTGGAAGGAATTGTTTTACAGTTACTAATCATAGAGGACATAAGCATTGTAGACTAGAGTGACAGTGGACATTAAGGATAAGATCTCTGTTTATTTTACTTTATATTTTGGTTTGTGAAAAAGTAATTAAGAAAGCAAAGGGGTGGGGTGAGGGGCTGGGGGGAGGAAAAGAGGGAGAAAAATGAGGAGGGGGATAATTGGTATGACAAGAAATGTGTATGTATTCGCTACCTCAAGCAGGTAACTGTAACCCCTCTGTACATCATCCTGACAATAAAAAATGATACCTTATGTGAAAAATAACAAAATAAAAGAAGGACTGAGGGAAAAAAAAGAATTGTCCCCTGGGAAACTTCCCTGGGCCTGGAGGTTTGTATAGCCACCTTTGATTTCCATCCATGATATTATTTCCAAGTGTCACTGGCTGTGTCATTACATATACCCCTTTATTTAGCATCCCACTGTGAAGAGGGTTCTATTAGCCCTCACTCTTCAGAATAGGAAACTGAGTTACAAAGCAGTCCATCACTCTCCCTAAGCATGGAGCACCCCAACAACCAATGAAATCAAGTTCTCAGGCAGAAAGAATGGACAAAGGAAGGTAGAGATAGTAAGATCAAGATTCAAGGCCAGCACATCCAAGGATCCATACAACCCTATCTCAAAGACCAAGCTAGGCATGGCAATGCATGTCTACAATCCCAACTATAAGAGAAGGCAGAGGTAGGAGGATCATGGTGGGAAACCAGCTCTAAAGGAAACAATTTGAGGTTCTATTGAAAAATAGGGTAAAGCAAAAAGGGCTAGAAGTTTGGCTTAAGTAATAGACTAGCAAGCACAAGACTGAGTTCAACCCCCAGTACCACAAAAATAAGTAAGTAAATAAATAAATAAAAACAAGATTCAGCAAACCGGCAACTTTGTTAAGGAGGCAGCCACTGGGGTGTCACACAAGAAGGGCAAGAAGGCTGCTCGGAGGCTGGCTGCAGCCGCCAGAAACCCAACAGACAGGGCTTTCTTCCCCATGTGTAAAACACAGACGCTGTGTGTCTAGAAGTATGGGTACCGGTCCAGCACCCTCACACTCTATCAGATTGAATATCTCTCAGCACAAATGGGGCCTTTTACCAAATGCTTCTAACACTTAGACTGTTACAAGTAAGCCATCCCCACCCCCCCCACACACACACACACCGGAAAAGCATAATTTGTCCTTCAAGCCTCTTTTGTTCTTTCTTTAACTGTAGTCTAGACCACCAAATTGCTTAATACACACTAGAAAGCTCCATAAATAACAATTTCCCAAAAAGAGCCACTCAGTCCTGGACTGCTTTCCAAGTTCTGCATTAGCTCCTCTGGTATAAAGGGGTTTGTAGCCATTTGAGTCCATAAATGCATAACCGGCTGCTCTCTAAATCTTGGCATAATCCTCACCACCATCTCCTGTGTTTACTTTTATTGTGATTATCATTGTCATCTGAACCCCAGAATAACTGTTCCTTCTGAAGGAAGAAATGTCCCCACATCCTGCATGGTCTTAACCTATCTGAATTTCCAGGAACTGAGGTTTTATTTCCATCCTCACCTCACAGAAATGGCCTCCTGGCAATTAATGGGTATCTCAGATTTAAGTTTAATTCCATTGTATCTCCTTACATAGTTCAGCCTGCCACTGATGCTCTCTGTGCAGTGCTCTCTTGCTTCTAGAAGCCAGAAGATCGACAAGCGTACATCATTGCATCTGAGGTTCTGTGCCCCTGATTCTGGTCTGGGTCGTATGAGGAGTGAGGACTCTAATGTATTCCTCAATCCTGGAGATGGTGACAGCAAAGTAGGAGGCGGGGCGGGGGGGGGCGGGGGGCGGTAATAGAACCATGGGAAATAGTAGAGGTGGAAGTTAGAAGAGTTAAAACAGGATAAGTGAAGTCACAGTCAGTGTTGTAGTTTGGATCCTAAATGTCCCCAAAGGCTAGTGCCAGAGGTTTGCAGGCCAGCTTCTGGTGCTAATGGGAGGTGGTAAAACCTTCAGGGGGCAGGGTCTAATGGGAGGAAGTGAGGTCATTGGGAGCATGCCTTTGTAGGTGAGATCAGGTACTTCCTCTTCCTTTGTTTCTCAGAGTCCTTGAGGTCCCAGCTTTGCACCACAATGTGCTCTCTGCCTCGCCATAGGTCCAAAGCAACAGTCAGGTGACCTTGAACTGAAACCTACAAACCCATATGATTACTTCACGCATTTTCAAATGGTGGAAAATAACAGGAACATACTGCTTCTTATTGTTAGATTCATCTGTCATCAGCCGTCCCATGGTCCAACAACCCAGAAAAAACAGCAAGCACTTTAGGAACACAGCTCCAGAACAAGCCCAGCAGGAACTACACCCAGCCTCAAAGGTACAGCACAGTCTCTGTGTCTTTTCTCTCTTGCTTTCAGTCTCTCTCTCTCTCTGTCTCACACACACACATACACACACACACACACACACACACACACACATCCATTTTTCTTATCCTCCTCCTCACGCTGCCCAGCTATCCTGAGCAAGCGGGCTTTCAATACTTGTCAACGACAGTAACAGGGGACAGGTGGAGGTGAGACCCAGGCAGTCCTGACGTCCACAAAAGCTGAGTGGGCTCTGAAGAATGAGCCCAGCCAGCACCAGAGCCAGGGAAGTAACACTTCCAAACTTTTGTCTTGCCTTGTTAGGAAAGACACTGAGCCCAGGCCAGCTACAGCCTGCCCTCTCTCCTTCCTCCCTTGCCTGAGCACCAAAGTAGCAGAGCAGCCGGAGGCCAATAGTCCTCAGAGAGACTTGCACAGCCCTTCCTTTACACCCAAGGGGCCTCAGTGACAAATGTTTGAGGGCAGGCTCCCACCTCCAAGCCTCTCTTCCACTCGTCTTCACACTTCATAGTTCTCCTTGTCCAGGCATGACTAGCCTGGGCAGAGGTGTCTCCAGCCTGCTGAAGACATGCCCCACAACCCCTCATCCTCTGGAAGAGGAATGTCCGAGGGAGAGAGGAGCTGGAGACACAGTTGCACAGCTGGTGCCTGTGCTTGCTGAGCCAAGGTGTGAGGGGGTCAGGGTACAAGCAGGCCATGTGTGGGGCTAACAGGCTGGCAGTCTCCAGCTGTCTCCCCATCGCACTGCCCCAACACTCCGTTCTCACTCCTGGCTTTCTTGCTGGACTCATGGCCATGCCTATCCCCTTTTCTCTTCCACTGCAGGATTCCAGTAGGGTCCTTTCCCAAAGCAGTGTTCAGGGCTTCCCTCCGGGGTGGGGACTGCAGAGCTGGGGAGCAGGGCCGGGGAAGGGAGCCTGAGGAATGCTGCCCCACTGGGGACATAATAGAATACATTAGTCCTTGCCATTCAGCGCTGCCTCCTTTAAGAACAATGGTGGCAACTGAGCTGATTTTTACCAAATGACTGGCTTTGGTCCATTCAGAGTGGAGTGCAGCATCCCAGACAAAGTCCATATTCAATACTTGAGCAGGGTATGGCTGCCAGGCACACAGGGCACAGGATCTGTCCTGGGCCTGGCACCCAAGGCTGACTCCAGCCATCAAAGCCACCCAAAAGCCATCCATAGTCAGAACCACACAGGATCCTGAGACACAAAGGAGTTTCTCCACCCAAAACAGGCAGGACAGAGTTCAGGTCTCACACAAGACATGGGTACTAGTAGTAGACTTCAGTGGTCTTCAGTATCTGGAGCCTAACTGAGGAACGCGGCTGCTGGCAGGGTGGTGCCATCCCGTCTCAGCCCGGGGAAGAGAGCGCTAGGCCAAGAAGCTGGTTTCCACCCAGAGGGGGGAGCAGCGTGTGCCACATCATAATCTTGCCACTTCTGCATCCCGGGTTCTAACAGGATTAGGTTCAAATCTTGCAGTTTAAAATAAAACAAAAACTCTGACTTCCTTTACCATCTCAACTGAAAACAGAACTTTGAAAACTGAAAAGCCAGTGCCAAATGCCAGTGGTCAGCATTTGGAAAGATTCAGATGAAGAGAGCAAAACCAATCCCGAATCAGAACTACGATGATGTGTTGTTGTTATTCTATTATTCCTACAGCCCATATGTGGCACTAGGCAGACAAGAGCGTCACCCTGAAGGTGTGGCTGTAAGGAGAGGGTACAATGATGCTCCATCTAGCTTGTCTCTCCCTGACTGCGTCATCTCCTCATGAGCACTGGCCACACCTGGGACCAACGCAGAACTCCATCCTAAGCTTTCTTTCTTTTGGTTAGTCATAGGGCTTGAACACAGCCTCAGTGCTGTCCCTGAGCTTTTTCACTCCTGGCTTTGGTCACAGCTCTACTTCTGGTTTTCTGGTGGTTAACTGAATATAACCTACCTGGGCTGGCTTTGAACAGGGATCCTCAGATCTCAGTCTTCTGAGTCCTTAAGATTACAGACGTGCACCACTAGCACTTGGCTCAGCACTTTTTAAAATTTTTTTTTGCATTTTTATGCTTTCATTTCTGTATTGATTTGGCAATACTTGGATTTGAACTCAGGGCTTTGCGCTTGCTGGGAAAGCATACTCCTATTGAGCCACAGCTCAAGGCATTTCTTTTTAGGGCTGGTTATCAGTGGGATACGAGCTCAGTTCCTGCCCAGGCTGATAGCTGGACCTTCATCCACCTATTTCAAGCTTCCTGTCATTGCTGTGATGACAGATATGTGCCACTGCATGCAGCGTCCCCCCTGGAGATGGGACCTTGCAGACTTTTCTGTCTGGGCTGCCTGGAACCACAATCCTCCCAGGCTCAGCCTCCTATGTACCTAGGCATAGATACTTGGGAAATGCCACAGGCATGGATATTGCAAGCAGAAACCAGTTGCTCCTTGCTCTTTTAGATTTTGCCTTTACCATGCTGCGGATGGGACCCAGAGCCTTGCATGTATGGAGACAGCACCTTGAAGTGCACTCTCAGCCCTGTTTGTCTATTCAAATATTACATCCTCAATATTTCTGCTATGAGAATTTTACCTATGAGAGTTTGTGTCCCTGAGAAAATCCTTTCAACACCCCTTTTTTTTTTTTTTTTTTGGCCAGTCCTGGGCCTTGGACTCAGGGCCTGAGCACTGTCCCTGGCTTCTTCCCGCTCAAGGCTAGCACTCTGCCACTTGAGCCACAGCGCCGCTTCTGGCCGTTTTCTGTATATGTGGTGCTGGGGAATCGAACCTAGGGCCTCGTGTATCCAAGGCAGGCACTCTTGCCACTAGGCTATATCCCCAGCCCCCCAACACCCCATTTTTGACCTTGAACACAGAGGGCCTTTGGAGAAACACTCCACTGTCAGTTGAGACTCCGGTATCTTCCTCTCCGTAAGTACTTCTTGAACAAGTGAAGGAAAAAAATGAAAGACAGAATGGATGTCACACAGAGAGGATAGGTCACGTCCTTACTATAATTCAGAAAGAGTAGAAGGATAGGAGGAAGAAAAGAGCCAAAAATCCTGAGCAAAGTCAACTGAAATGTCAACTCTTTGGGTGTTGGAATCAGTCTTCTTTTTGTTTTTTTCTTCCTTTTTCTAGAACTTCAGTGATGATCATACATCACTTACAAAAAAGATAAAAGTACAAGCATTAATGTTTTGGAAAGAAGCTAGATTGATAGAGTGGTACTCACCTCCTCACAGACAGATGGAGTACTATGAGTCTCTGATATTGGGATGCAGGTCCTTTAGAATCCTACTGCCTCTAAAACATAGATAATCATTGCAAAAGACTGGAGGGGAAGCGATGGCTCACAGCTCTGGATGCCTGCCCCCATTGTCCAGCCTATGCACATGTGGAGTCATATTCTCCATCTCCCTTCCAGACCACACAGGAGCGAAACAGGGAGTGAGAACGCTTAGGCCAGCAATCAATCAACAAATATTTAATGAGCTCCTACTATGTGCACAATTTGCACAGTGTGTGTGTGTGTGTGTGTATGTGTGTGTGTGTTTTCTAGCTCCCTTGCTTTCTTGCTGGCTCACTTGCCAACTCTTACACACGCCTTCCTTTCTACTCTATCCCCTTACCTCTTCCAGTGTTTTCTCATCAGGCCTCCCACCCTCCTTCCAGGGCATCTGTTAATTTAGCTCTGCACCCTCTAGCAGGAAAAATTCTGAGCTTCTTCTACCGGCTCTAATTCTGGCTGAAGAAGCACGGGAGGATTGAAATAGGCTGAGGGTGGTGTTGCCTGATTGATTGTCATGGTCACCTCAGCCCCCGGCTCTCCTCAGCATGGAAGCGAGGCTGCGGGAGGTGACCCACCACCAAGAGGCAGCCCTGCCGAGGGGCGGGCTCTGGAAGGTCATGGGCTGCCATCCCAGGAAAGAGTTGGCAGACATTCATCCTGTAACTGATCCTGTTAGAACTTGCCACACCAAACACACCTTTCCCGTTTGGCCTGGACTCTGTCCCAGGGCAGGAGAGATGGGGAGAGGCTGCTTGGTTGTGATGGAGACTGCAGAGCCTCCATCTCCACAGGTTCCTCTGCGCAGACCCCGGCACCTGCAGCATCCTGAAAGGCATGTTGTGAGCCTCCGTGGTCACTTGCACTTCCTCCACAGCTGGTGTTCATGATGACCCACCGGAATAATCCCCAGGAACCCGCCAGAGAAGCAGAGGTGGCCAGCAGAACCAGCTCTCTTCCTTCAAGCAGGCAGCCCGGCCTGTGTGTATTGGGGATCTGACTAAGCTCTCTGTTCACCTCTTTGTGATTCCTGTGAAGAGCTCTGACTATGTGATACCTTCCCATCTCCTTCCTCAGCTCTCCTATGAGGCAGAGATCTCCAGCCGAGGTAGAACCCTGGGGCTCCTGGAAGTTGACCTGGGGTGTCTGCTTTGTGGAAAGGTACGAGACCCAGGGCCAGTGGAGCCTCCAAGTCTGGAGAATATTCTCCATAGAAAGGACCATTTTCCACTTTTGGGGTGTAGCCAGGACTAGATCAGCCTCTTGTCTTGGTAAAGTTATTTGGGTTTGGACTTCTACTTCAACTTTCATATGCAGGGTTCTGGGAATCTGAATAAACCTGAGAGAAACCCATTGTGAACCCTGTGGAAGGAGCACCTCGCCAAAATGAGCTTCTGATTCTGGATAAGCTTTGTATCAGCACCTTGGGAACTGTTTGCATTCATGAGCCCAGTATGATCTTCTCAGTAAGTGGCAAGGTTAAGCTCATTCTGAAGAAACTGGGGGCAAACCCTTGGCAACTTGCCTGTAAGCCTGTAGCTAACAGGTAGAGAAATTGTGACCCTGGGCCTAGAAAACCTTTAATAGACCTAGAGGCTGTGGGAGTAAGGGTGGAGGAGAGGAACTGTTAAGTAAGAGGTTTATGATTTTTTTTGTGTATGCCAGTCATGGGGCTTGAACTTAGTGCCTGGACAGTGTCCCTGAGCTTTTTTGCTCACAGCTAGAGCTCTACCTCTTGAGCCACAACTCTACTTCTGGCTCTTTGGTGATTAATTGGATAAAAGAGTCTCACAGACTTTCCTGCTGGGCTGGCTTTAAACCAGGATCCTCAGATCTCAGCCTCCTGAGTAGCTAAGATGTTTGGCATGAATCACTGGGCCCAGCTCACAAAAATTTTTGAACTCCCACATAACATATTAGGTGCTGTGTCACTTGGCAAGAGCCCATCACATTAGCACCAGGCCACACTGAGTCCAGGAAACAAAAGCCCTAGCTGGGATCAATTCTGCTCCATTCCACACCGCCCCATGCCCTGGCCCAGCCAAAGACCACGGTGCCCCCTCTGCATTTTGCAGACAGCCGTGGCTGCACAGCAGGGAGACTCTTTATGGGGGAGGGGGTCCCGAAGTGGCCCTTTGGAACTGTTTTCCAATCTGTAAGGCTTTTCTCCTGTCTGTCTCTTTCTTGCCTCCTTTTAAAAGGAAAGTAAGGTCTCCATTGTATCCTATTGTGTACTGGCAGCCGGGCCCATGGGTTTTTCACCCTGTCTCATTAAGATGGATGGGGCTGCTGCCTTATTAATTATTGGGAAGGTTTCTTTGTTTCCCCTCTCCCCTTCTCACTAACGATGCTTGCTCCAGTACTCCAGAAAGAGCCTTGCAGCTTCGAACCCAACTGGCTCGGGACCCCACTGTCAAGCTGAGATTCCCGGCTTCAAGCATCAGGAGGGAGCTACAGAAGTGACCCTGACATCCCACTATGAAACTAGAGAGAGACTGATGTACTTGACCACAGCCACGGGGCTGGGGTAGTTAGGAAAGCCGGGCTCTATCTGGGGATCTGCTGCTGTCCTCTCTGAGTCAGCATGAGCTTTTGTTTGTTTGGTTTTGTTTTTGTTGCCAGTCCTGGGGCTTGAACTCAGGGCCTGGGCACTGTCCCTGGCTTCTTTTTGCTCAAGGCTAGCATTCTACCTCTTGAGCCACAGTACCAATTCCAGCTTTTTCTATTTATGTAGTACTGAGGAATCGAACCCAGGGCTTCACGTATACGAGGCAAACACTCTTGCCACTAGGCCATATTCCCAGCCCATTACAGTTTCTTAAGTCAGGTAATGAGCACATTTCTTTTTGGACAGTGATGCCACTCACTTCTTATGGAAATAATACAAGACCCAAGCACACACGCATACACGCATGCACACACACACACACACACACACACACACACACACAAAGTAAGAAACTAGGGAACCACTTAGGAAAGAAGTTAAACAGAGCAATTGTTTCCAGAGGGCCTCCGTTGGGAGAGACTTCCATGAGAGGTGACACTGAGCTCCAGGCCTGAGGGGCCAGCACAGGACAGTTCAGCTCCCCAGGAGAATCCAAGGGCTGCGGAGGTCCTGCAGGAAACAATGGGGAATGACATGCAGGCATTCGATCCTGTGGGACTGATGTTCAGATGGAGTTGGCTGGGAATTCCAGAGAGGAGGCAGACCCCAAGATGGGCTGGACTGGGGCTAGCCAAACGAGGGGCTGCTCGCAGTCCAAGTAAGACAAAGGCACAGAAAGAATATGGCCAGTGGAGGTCATGCCAGTGGCATGACATGTGAAGTCACTCCTCTCTTTGTCCCGAATCTCCCTAACTGCTGCACCTGGATACTGTGAGACTGTCTCTCTCCCCATCCCCAATCTTGCTGCCCTCTGAGAGAAACCAAAATCGGGGTCCAGGGGAAGTCAGGGAGGAGGCAGGCTCTCTGGCCTCTGGATCCTGGCTCTTTCGGATTAACCCAATGTGAGTTGCAGACACATACAAAACAGAGAGGAATAAGCCAAATGGGAAGATCCAGGTAAATGAGGGAGGACTCCACAAGGGAGAGGCAGAAGCCTCGCCAGACTGCCAGTAGTTTGGAAAAGCCTTTGGCTACATCCATGGTATTCTACTCACAAGTTTAGACTTCGCCAGGCCTGCCTTCTCAGCAGCACAAACCTCCCTCACCTTCACCCTCACGCTTCCTCTGTCTGCCAGGCCTCCTCCTGCTACCATGTCTGTTCTCAGGAAATACTTGAGAGTTTCTTCACAGAGTCCCCTCTACTTCTGCCTTGCCTCCCTTAAAGGTAACTAAAGTAAAAGAAAACTGGAGAAATATTTGCTTTTCATAATGCCGCTTAATTTTTAAAGTCTACCTTGGCTTAATGAAAATTAAAATTAAAGCTTATCCTAGCAGCCAAGTAAGACAATGATCTCTCTGCTCACAGGCGTGTCCCAGTTAGAGGTCCAGTCCCCAACTCCCCTCCCCCACTACTGCCATGTCAAGAAGATGAATGAATGTCCTTTCTCCAATCTGTGAATGGGAGGCTGAGCTGTCACCAGCCTTCCAAGGAAAGCCATCCATGTTTGCATGGGAATGGGAGAACTTGGTGGAAGAGGAGGCTGCACACACACAAACCATCCCAGGATCCACCAAGGGAGGCTACATCCAAATTCATCGTAGCATGCTAGTGAAAGAATTAGGTTAATCCTTTGTTATACTGGGGAGCTGGCAGGATTGGGAGGGCCTTGGTTCAATCTGATTGAGTTAACCCTCCAAATGTAGTAGGTCTCCAGAGTTACTTCTTCTGATCCTAGTCTTTACTGATGCAAAAACAAAAACAAATTCAGCGTGCATTTGCTGAGTGCTCACTAAATGGGCACCAAACACTGCTCAGATGGGTATAGTGAGGTGCTTGAGACATAGTCTTCCCAGCCCCCATCTCTTTTATGCTCCTGCATTGTATCTGGCTGGATTTTCTCTCACAAATATCACTATTGGGGCAGTATTTTATACCAGCCTTTCTGCCTTGCAAACCCACAGAGAAAACTGGCTTAGTCTGCACTAGGTTTTTCTCTTAACTCTAGTGCATTTCCCTCAATCTTTCATTATTTGATTCTAGCACATCTACACATTTCTAAGCATGTATTAGAAACTAAAGTGACAATAATCCTTGTAACTGTTTTATTAAGGGATATTAATGTGTTTAAGTGAAATGATGTATTTAAAGCTTAATTGTGCTTAACAACCAACACTCATAGCCTGAAAATGTTAGCTATGCTTTCTCATTTGTGTTGATCTATAAGGCCTTGGAATTTGGTTTCTACAGCACAGAACTAGAGTGTCCCTGTCTTTATTCTCCACCCCACCCTGGATCAGAACACTAGACAATGGCTGTTAAATGCTTCATAAAATTACACCATAGACATTCAGTTGTGGGTGTTGATCTCTCAGAAGTTGGCAACAGCAGATCTGTAGTCCAAGGACTCTCCCCTAAATGCTGGAGACTGGGCAGTTCTTAATGCTGATAGTTCTGGAGGCTGAGGTCTTCTATATCAACCAAAAGAATCTCTCACCAGGAACCAGTGTCTCACAACTGTAGTACTAGCTACTCAGTAGGTTGAGATCTGAGGATCACAGTTTGAAGCCACCATGGGAAGAAAAGCCTATGAGACTCTTATCTTCAATTAGCCAGCAAAAAGCCTGGAGTGGAAACGTGTCTCAAGTGACAGAGCACCAGCCTTAAGCAAAAAGCCAAGCAAGAAAGGAAGGCCCTGAGTTCAAGCCCAGTACTGTTACAAAACCAAAACAAACAAACAAACAAAAAAAAAAAACAAAGCATCTCTAATAGTGGCCACTTGAGATACTGGAGCTAGATAAGGAGAGTAATTATTGTGAGAAAATACTTTTAAACACTGGTGAAAATACCAGTGAACATGAACATGAACATGAACATACCATGAACATGATGGGGTCACTTTACATTCAGCAAGTGGTGTCTCTCTATTCCACTGACAAACTTGAAATGTCTCAAGCCTAGCACTATAATGCAGCTACTCAAGAGGCTGAAGCTGGAGAATCACTTGTGCCAGCCTGGACCACATAACCAAATTCCATGTCCTTAAATAAGTGAATGAATAAATATATTCAGTTAAAAATTAATCTGATGAAAGCATGGAGTTCCGTGAGTATATGTATCACATCTTTTTGATCCATTCATCCACTGAGGAGTATCTGGGTTGGTTCCCTATGTGCTGCAATGAATATGGTTGTGCTGGTAGCTTTAGTCTGGATTGGGTTGTGATCCTTTGGGTAAATCCAAAAGTAGGTCATAAGGGAGCTCTATGTTTAGTCTTTTTGTTTTGTTTTGTGTGTTGTTGTTTTTTTTGGCTAGTCCTGGGGCTTGGACTCAGGGCCTGAGCACTGTCCCTGGTTTCTTTTTGCTCAAGGCTAGCACTCTGCCACTTGAGCCACAGCGCCACTTCTGGCCATTTTCTGCATATGTGGTGCTGGGGAATTGAACCCAGGGCCTCATGTATACAAGGCAAGCACTCTTGCCACTAGGCCATATCCCCAGCCCTCTATGTTTAGTCTTTTGAGGAACCTCCACACTGCTTTCCAGAGTGGTTGAACAAGTTTACACTCCCACCAACAGTGTAGTAGCATTCCTTCTTGGGCACATCCCTACCAGTATCTGTTGTTATTAGTTTCTTGACAATGGCCATTCCAACTGGGGTGAGGTGGAATCTCAATGTTGTTTTGATTTGCATTTCTTTTATAACCAGAGATGTTGAGCATTTCTTCATGTGTCTATTGACCATTCTTATTTCCTCTTCAGAGAAGTCTCTCTTTAAGTCTGTTTCCATCAGAAAGAATGGTATTGCCCCATTCATAAGGAAATGGAAAGACTTGGAAAAAAATCATATTAATTAAAGTAAGCCAGACTCCAAGAAACATAGGCTCCATGGTTTCCCTCGTTTGTAATTATTAGTATATACCTAGGATAGTCCTAGAAGAGGATCACAATAGCTCAATAGCTATGTACATATGATCATATAAGATGATGCTAATCAAAATGAACTCCAAGATATGGAAACAAGAGGTTTTTCTTTGTTGTTGTTGTTTTCAATGTACTGTGTGAAGTTATTTCTTTTTCTTTTCATTTTTTTCTCTTTCAGTTTATCCCTTGTTGTCACTGTATTTGATTTTGGTACCCTGTGTCTTGTATATACATTTATCTGATTTGGAGGAGGGAAGGAGAACAACAAAACAGTGAGACACAAAGGACAAAGGGTGAACCAAACCAATGCAACAGGGAGACACTATGCAACAATGCAACTCACGAGACACTATGTTGGAAATGGACTTTACAACTGGGTGGGGAGGGGTTGAGGGGCAGGAAAAGTGGGAGAAAAAATAAGGGAGGAAGTAACAACAAGAAATGTACTCATGGGCTGGGGATATAGCCTAGTGGCAAGAGTGCCTGCCTCGGATACACGAGGCCCTAGGTTCGATTCCCCAGCACCACATATACAGAAAAACGGCCAGAAGCGGCGCTGTGGCTCAAGTGGCGGAGTGCTAGCCTTGAGCAGGAAGAAGCCAGGGACAGTGCTCAGGCCCTGAGTCCAAGGCCCACGACTGGCCAAAAAAAAAAAAAAAAAGAAATGTACTCATTACCTTACTTATGTAACTATAACCTACACCTCTGTATATCACCTCAGCAACAAAACTAAATTAAAAGAAAATTAACATTCCAAACTATTTCCCAAAGAACCCAGAAAGTTATTGTAGTGATTTTCTCTTCCACTGAGGGTGTCTGCCACTTAGTCATGGCATGTGACCTCGTTGCCATCCATCTTTCTGTGTGTGGTACTGAGTGGCCATTGTCCAAGTGCTTGGACAGGAAGGAAGGAATCCACGGGGGACCAGTCTACTGGCTTCCCAGAGCCTAGGAGAAAGTGGTATGGGCTCACTCACTGGGCATCTGAGGAAGGCCCAGAAGATCTCTCCCTGAGTTGCTGTCTCTGCCAGCACAGTGTCCCAAGCACAGCTCTAGAAGGGTCACACTTACCCTGAGTAAGTGCAGTGCCTGCCTGTTGCATCAACTCCTGGTTCAGAGCCTTCTGCAAGTTGACTAACATCTCTTCCTCCAGCTTTACCTCCCACACACGCTCCCTGCTCTGAAGCCACATCAAATTCTCCTTTCTCTGAGCAGCTGGACATAGCCTTCTACTTCCCCGTTTACCCTAGTTGCTTCTCTTTCTGGAAAGGTGGAATCTAATCATCTCCATTGGTGGAAGTCCCCTCCCCCTGTCAGCTGTCCCTGTCCCTGCCCATGCCCATAGAATCCCTTCTCCAAACGCAAGAGACCATGTGTCCTCTGCTGGTGGTCTTCCTGTGGTTCTTGCTGCTTCACAGAATGTGTGCATTTATCCTAGCTCCCTGCCTGGCCTGGAAACTTGTAAAGAGCAAGGAAATGGTCTCTTGTAACCCCTGACAACTCTTGCACAATGTCACAGTGGGAGGATGGATGGATGGAAATGTGGGTGGGTGGGTGGGTGGATGGATGGAGAGACGGATGGATGGATGGAAGAACAAAGGGAGAGAGGGAGGGAATGGAAAGAATGAAGTAATAAACCCCAAATGAATGAGTGGACACAAGATATTTTACTATGGGGTCTTCCAACTTCCTACTTAGTTACCAAATAGGCATGGCTCTCGAAGATGGTAAAATGCAGAGCCTCCTCTGAAAGGCTTCCTCCGGCCCCTCCTTCCCTGTCTTCAGCAGCATTTGTCACACAGGTCTGGGCTCATTGAGGATACAATGTGCAAAGGCAGATCAGGGGTGGCCCTGCCCCGTGAAATCCTCTTGTTCAAGGGCCACTGCCCCCATAGGCTATCAGTGAGGGACAGACCAACCTGCTAGGCCCCTTTATCCCATGGCCCTGACACCCCTGAAACTAACCATGGCCACACACAGCAGGAAACATTCACAGCCTGCTCAATCTGAGTTTCACTGTTTTTGACCAACAGGAACAAATCCTCTGAGCTACACAGACACACAGAAGTGCATCCCCAAGCCAAAGCCAGCCATAAGAAACTCACCTTCAGCAAGGCAGCACTGGCTATCCAGAGCTCCTGCAGTAGAGCTTGCTTTATTAGTTTGTTTGGTTCGTTGTTTCAGAATTTGTTTTTTGAGATTTGTTTGTTGAGACCTCCCTCTCTAAGAAACAACCCAAGAAAACTGATATTAAAAATGTAGTTAAGCTGGGCGCCAGTGGCTCATGCTACTCATCCCAGCTACTCAAGAGGCTGAGATCTGAGGATCACAGTTCAAAGCCAGCCTGGGCAGAAAAATCCATGAGACTCTTATTTCCAATTAACCACCAAAAAGCCAAAGTAGAGCTAAAGCTCACGTGGTAGAGCTCTAGTCTTAAGAGAAAAAGCTAAGGGCCAGCATCAGATCCTGAGTTCAAGCCCCAGTACTGGCACAAAAAGCAAGGTGGGGGAGGAAGGGAGGGAGGGAAGGAGGGAGAGAGGGAGGGAGGGAGGAAGGGAGGGAGGGAGGGAGGGAGGGAGGGAGGGAGGGAGGGAGGGAGGGAGGGAGGGAGGGAGGGAAGTGGTTAAGAAGAACTCCAGGGAATTGGGGGAAGGGAGGAGGAGTGCTAGCATCTAGAATCTCCATGACAATTTTAGGGTCAAGCACTTCTCAAATCCCTATGCCCCAAGCCTGTATTTGTGAGCTGGAGATGCCTTCATTTACTGTGTGATTGACATGATTCACAAAACCCCATACTAAAGGCTCCAAATAACCAATCTTACGGTACCACCTTCCCCTCCTTGCCAACTGAGGAACACTTGCACAGCATTAGGTCTACAGCTACACTGGCCACTACTCCTGCTGCCAAGGACAGAGGCTAAGCCACAGCTCAACAGGTGAGTTTTCCATTCCTTCTGCTCCAGAGCCTTGTCTAGTAACTGTAGGGCTCCACCTTGGAATCCAAACTTGTAAGTAGGGTGATGGCACACTTTACTAGCTTATGTGAGAATTAACAGGCAGTCTTCTTGAGAAAACCCAGAATGTAAGGGTAATATAAATAAGATGCTTCCTTTCCTCCCTTTTACATTCCAAACCACCTAGCCTTCCCCAGGTCCTTGGCACCGGCCCCCTGGATTCAGATAGTTGCTTTGGTTCCAAAAATGAACGATCTCAAGATGAGCCCTGGACATTGCCCTTGGACACAACAGACAGATGCCACACACATGTCCCTCCACTTCTTCCCAGCAAGCATTCGAGAAGGATGTCACTGCCTGGCCAGCTAGCTCTCGTCTTGACCCAAATGCCTGCCCTCTCTGATCGCCCTTTCAGCCCAGGCATAGTGCAAGCTCTGCCACATGCTGGAGATGTCGAATTTAACCTCAGCACAATTCTACGAGGCAGAGACTACGGCTGTCTCACCCAGATAAGCACCTGGGTGGGGCCCAGGAAAGGAACTTTCTTGCAGCCGTACATCTAATGAGTGGTAAGCTAGCATTGGAGATTCCTTGGGGAATTGCCGGGGCCGGCCCCCTGGCACCTTGGAGGCCCTGCCACTGTGCACACCCAGCCCAGGGAAGGAGCAGCTCCCACCAGCCTCTTGTGAGGTGTGGCGACTGCCAGCCACTATGCTCATCCTAACTCAGCCTGTGGGCTGGGCAACATTTTCCCATTTCTGAAGATAAGAATTGCAGGGGTTTTAAGACAGTATGTAAAACCATGCGATTATAGAGTTAGGAGGCAAATTCAGACTTACCTGATTCCAAAGGCTATGCTTTCACAGCACCTGGGGGTCTGCCTGGCCCCAGAAGTCACGGCAAGAGCCAACTGTCACCTACTGGAGGGTTCTCAAAGGGTAATGAGGCCCCAGCTGTTGTAGTACCTCCTTGTAGCTGCTCCCTTGGTACATAATAATTTCAGCCCAAAGGCCATGGCTCAAGGATCTCTTCAGGAGCCCAGCTGAGTACCCATGGCCAGAAGTTGTGTTATCTAGGACAGAACCATATAAGTGACAGGTGGATTAGCCGCACTGCTTTTATCTGGGCTCAACTGTCTGTTGGCAAAGAACAGAACCCAAAAGGATGATGACAGAGGATGGAGACACCAATCTGGAATGGGAGATGCTAAATGTTCAAGGAGTGAAGGAAAAAAATGGCAAGCCCGGGAGAAGCCTCTGGGATGTCAAGTCCACATTTCCCTGAAGTCTGAACAACCTCACCTACACCACAGAGCTATCAATGCCCTAATTCTAGTGCTGTCACCTGTGCCCTGTCCATATTTTAGACCTACGCATGAAGAATGTAAGTCCTTGGAAAAAATTATACTAAGTGAAGTGAGCCAGACCCAAAGAAACATGGACTCTATGGTTTCCCTCATAGGGAATAATTAGCACAGGTTTAGGCTAGTCACAGCAGAGGATCACAAGAGCCCAATAGCTATGCCCTTATGAACGCATAAGACGATGTTAAGTGAAATGAACTCCATGTTATGGAAGCAAGTGTTATATCACTGTTGTAATTACTTTCAACATGCCATGTAAAACCAAAGCTTTTTTTGTTGATGATCCTCTTGTATCTGCTTCCTGTGGTTGTCCCTGTGCTATCACTGTATCTCATCTGAGTACCCTGGATACTGTATATACTGGTATTAGAATTAGAAAAGGGAAAGGAAATATCAAAATCAAGAGACAAAGGATAAAAAGACAAATGACTCCAAAAGCAATACTTGCAAAACCAATTGGTGTAAACCATCTGAACAACTCATGGGCAGAGAGGAAAGGGGGTAGGGGGAGGGGCGAAAATGAGGGAGGAGGTAACAAATTGTATAAGAAATGTACCCACTGCCTTACATATGAAACTGTAACCCCTCTGTACATCATTTTGACAATAAATAAGTACTAAAAAAAAAAAAAAAGAATGTAAGTCCTGCCTGACATGATGACACAAGTCTGTAATCCGAGCACTAAAAGATACAGATAGGAGGATCCTAAATGCAAGGCCAGCCAGGGCTCCAAAGCAAGACCTTATCTCAAAGGAAAGAAAAGTAGTATAGAGCAAGAAATAGTAGCAGAAATCCACATTGAGTGTTCACCATACAGTGACTGAAAAGCAGCTGGCACTCAACAACTAAGAGCTGCTGTTACTACATGACTAATTATTCTCAATGACAATCCTTTGTGGATGTCATTTATTGTTTCTTGTTGCCATCACTCATTCATTTTCACTCCCTCCCCATGGTACAGACCCCAGGCTGATCTTTCCCTGCCCTTCTCACTTGTTCTCTCTTTCCAAGGTCCAGTCATGGAGTGCTCTGCATAGACTCTGTACAACCCCACAGACCGTCCTTCCATATAAAGAGGGCTCATCCTCCACAGCCAGACCTTGATCAGCTTGAAAGCTTAAGGTATTTCCCTCAGGAAATACCCTAGGTTATCTGAAAAAGTTACACCACAGGGTCTCCAGCTCCTCCTTGGCCCTCTAAGGTCCTCCAGGCTTGGCCAGGAGAGATGGTACCATCACCTCTCCTGTGCTTTCCTAGGGAGCCTCTGTAAATGTTCGTTTCACTCACAGGTGAATCAGCTGGGGCCCTTTTACCCAGCAATCTAGTCACATCTCCCCACAACCCCCAGGGTCTTCTCTTACCTGAGACTGTAAAACCAATAGATATTTGGCTTGATGTCCAGAGATTATACAAGAGAAAATGGTTCTGAGGGAAGTGTGAATGTGATTGACACCATCTACTTCTGGCCTCTAGACAACTAAGTAGAGAACATCTTGCTGCACAGGAGATTTGGAGTGTAAAAGTCATTAAATTCTCACTTGTTTTGTAGCCTCTTATGGACAACCAGGAGGGCGGTATTAGCTAGATATTGTTATAAAACAGCTCCAAAACTGAATGGCTTCACCCACATGTTGGGTGTGTCTCACTTCTTCACATGGTAGCCATCATAGGGTCCAGAAACAGAGAAGACAAGTCCCATGACACAAATGCTTATTAACTGGTTTGTGTGAGAAGGGGAGCCGGAAAAGCTGCTGTATAAGAGGATGTGAGTTGAGGTTGAAGAGATGGATGAGAATAATGAAAAGAGTGACACTGATCATGAGACCCTATACTCATAAACTGGCATGTTAAAGTGAAACCCCTTTGTACAAATACTTTAATAATAATAATAATAATCGTAAAAGATGATGTGAATCCAAGGAGGGAGTGAATCTGTCTGCAATCTACCACAGAGCAAAGGAACCATCAGGTCAGGTGCCACTGCTTAACACAGTCCCCTCAGCAGAACATCAAGAGCATCTCTCCCCTAGTATGCCTGACTTCAACAGATGATCAGCCAGTGCTTCAACTGATGCATAAATAAGAAAATACACAATGAGTACGAGATATGAAGAGGGTGAGAAGAAAGGATGGAAGAGAGAAGGAGAGAAAAAATTAAGAATAGGAAAGAAAGGAGGGAGGGAGGGAGGGGTGAAGAGATCTCTGGGAGAATGAATGAGTAGATCTAATGGATAATACTCAAAAAGGTCCACCATCATGGGGGAAGATCCTGGAATTTGGGGAAGACAAGTAAGAAACCCACACAGCTCTTCAAGATACAAATCATTAAAGAACATGACATTTTGAGAGAAACTTAAAAGCACAGTGAGAAAAAAAAAAACCTATATTGAGAAACAAATACCCCGAATCCTCTGTGCTCCTTCTCTAATCGTAACATAATTAGTTAATGTTTTCATCTTTCTCAGATGTTTATTGAGCATCTGTGGCAAGCCCTGGTCTCTACCCTTGTGAGTTGCCCGTCAAAGTTATTCTAAATGACTGGGCCTCAGACATTTTTGGAGAATCTTCCATCGGCAGAGGGAAGGAGAAGAGAGATGGCAATCCAGCTGCCACTACATGTCCCCCCTCTAAGGGTAGGAGGCCTCTAGTGTGTGTGACCCCTTAGCTCCCTTTTAGTGCTAATGCTCTTAGATAAGAACCAGTATCCACAGGACTCTATCCATCACAGCCAATAATCCTATGGTCCAAAGGACTTCATCCATCACAAGCAATAATCCTATGCTAATGGAGAAAACAGATATCCACCCAACACAGGAGACCTACTAAGCAAAACAGAACAGCAAGACAGGCTCTTAGGGCATCTCTAAGATGCACAAACCTTTCCTCTCTAGCCTGTCACAGAGTTCTTCTTCCCTAGCCAAGATAAACAACTTAGTATCCTAACTTAGAACTCCACCCAAAAGGAGACACAGTTCCCACGGAGTTGTCAGCCCTAAGTACTGCATAAAAGCCCAAACACGCATTACGCCTCCCAAGACCTCTCCAGCTCCCTCTCTCTCCACATCCTGCCTGACACCCAGGCATCTGTGATCCATCCCTTCCTCCTTGTGGGCTTGTACGCTTCTTTACTTACATGCCACCATGTGGCCTGCCCCCTTAGATTACCTGCAGCCTTTACTCCCCCCTGCCTCCCCCCGGCTCTCCCTTCGCCTGTTACCATCCCAGCGCCACTCCAGGTCCCCTTCCTGATTCAATCAGTCTCCTTCCAGGTTCTCCTGCGCAGTCAAGGTCTCCCCCCCAATTAGCAATTCTACCCCAGTTCCAAGCCACACAGTCTCCATCTTGAATGATATCCCATGCTCAGGATAGAAAAAGGATCCCTGCCCTTCCACTCCCCGTTGCCCAGGCACCACACGGCTCCATGCTGCCTTTTGCCTGTCCCCTCCATAGAGGCCTGTAGACAACGCAACACCTCTTAGAACATCACCTGCCCCACCTCTCATCAGGACCTTGGTCAGAGTTTTCAGGCTCCAGTTTCTCCACCTGCTCTTCTCCTTTTTAAATTGATGGTACATTCGTAGCCAAGAGAGACTCACGCATCTCTCCATTTGATCTTCAGCCTGTAAGACTCCGCTGACCCAGCAAAACCTCCTCTAGAAATCTGCCCTTCTACTACTCTGCTCTCCTCTACTCTCTCTACTCTCTTCTACTCCCTGAGTCCCAGATGTTAGGAGTCCTGTTACTATCCTCTGAACTTCTAAAACTCTGTTCCTGCCCTAATATGTGTGCTCCTTTCATTCCAGAATCCCTATTTTCCCGTCTCCCTGCTGACCAAAAGACTCCCTGAGTAACGTAACTGCATTATTTATATCATTAAGTCCTGACCCAGCTCCGATGCCACTATTAGGTAGATTTGTTCAATGAGTGAGTGAATGAATGAATGAACTCCCTGCTTTCCTAGACCATCATGGAGCACTTTGGGAAGGAACCTTGAGATCCTTATCTAAATTGTCTTCACAGCAGCCTACTGCTACTTCTTTGAGGAGCAATTAAAATAAAATCCATTGGTTGTGTAGACCCAAATTCCTTTAGCAGCCCAACCTTCTCCTGCCCCCCTGGAGGGAAGGCAGAAGTCCTTCCGTGACCTGGGAGCTGGCCTCGCTAAATCCAGCGCTCTATCCCACCCCCCACCTACCCCATCACAGCCCCTGAGCTCATGTCTTCCAGCTTAATTCATTCTCTAGATAGATGGAGTAAAGACCTAGCAAATATTATTTATGACTTTGTGATAAATAAGCCTTTTACAGGAGTGATCCAGGGAGTTCTGGGGAATTTCAAGGGTAACTTTCAGCAAGTTTCAAAGGTCGGGTCAGCCTGGGATAGTGAGCCCATAGTATTTGCTATTCCGTTCATCTGTTTTGAATTATTGGTCTTAGCCAGCTTCGACTGGCTCTCAATGAGCTGGCTGTGCTTTCGCTAGCTCTCCGGCTGTATTTTATTTCGATAGTGGGCAAGGGACTTTGGTAATTATTTGTGTTAGACTGACAGTAAGGAGAGAAAAAAAAGAGTCCGTAATGAAATTCAAGTGCCACCAGATGTGCAGGGGGGAGGGGGGTGGTACCTGCCCAGCCAAGGCACCCATGCATCTTCCCCCTCCCCCACCACGCACAGCAGCTCATCCCCTGCACACAGCCGGTGGGGGTGGGAGTGGGGGTGGGGGGCCGCAGGGCAGAGTCTGCCAACACAGAAGCAGGTCATAAAGGGCAAGGTGTTCCCAGGGGGCCGGAGGCCCTGGAGCGGTCGCCTTCTCTGTGTGTCAGTGAATGAAATGCGTGGCTGCTCCTGGGCAGCCATTCCACAGCTTCTGGGGAGCAGGCACCCCAGCACACCAGCTCCACAGCCTCAGAATCCCGCACTTGGCCTGCACACCCACCCACCGTATGCCTCCGAGAAATACGCATTGCTCTGGATGGGACTGGACTGAATCAGAGAATGGTGTTCCTATTTCTTTCTACTCTATAGTTTTCCTTTCACTGTGCCTCTTTTTGCCTCTTCTCTTTCTTTTATTATTGTTGACTTGTGGTTTGTGAACAGCTTGGTTGGGAGTTAGGGTTTGATTGGACTTTGCCTGATGGAGACGTTTGGCTTGCAATGTAAATGTCTACCCAGAGCTGGACAGTTTTCTCTAGATGGTCAGCAATCCTTGCCATTTATTCCCAACACTGAAGACTGCCAGCCCTTTGTTCTGGAATACAGAATTAAAGAGTATGGTCTCACTTTGTGCCCTTATGACAGGCCATTTGTGTCTTCCTGCCGTTGTCTTCATAATGGCTTTTCCCCAGCTTGCTCTTCAGGTTAGAGCCTCTCCTTCATGCCCCACAGCCGTGGTGAAGGGAGCTGAGTGAAGGAATCCAGGATTTGTTCACCTCTTTTGCTATTTCTTTTTAACTTCAGAAGATAAGAAAATCTCTGGAGAGAAATTAGTCAAGGGCATTCTCTTAGGACCAAGGTACATTCTGCTATATTTCCTTCTAATCTATATCTATCCCTTCCACTTAAGGTGGTAAATATGGCCTGAAGAAATACTGTCTTGATTTTTTTAAAATTAAATGTTAGAAAGTGATAGAACACTTGCTTAGTAAGTATAAGACCCTGAGTTCAAACCCCAGGGGAAGAGGATGAGGGAGAAAGAGAAGGAGAAATCTAAAAATACTAAAAATTTCCCTCATGTGTATGTGTGTGTGTGTGTGTGTGTGTGTGTGTGTGTGTGGTATGTGTGTATGGTATGTGTGTATGTGTTTGTGGTATGTGTGCAGTGTATGTGGTATGTGCGAACAACTATGTGTGTGGTGTGTGTGGTGTATGTGTGATGTGTGTATGGTATATGTGTGCGTGGTATGTGGGGGGGTGTGGTGTGTTTGCAGTGTGTGGGGCATGTGTGTGTGTGTTATGTCCATGGTATGTCCATGGTGGGTAGGTGTGGTATGTGTGTGTTATGTGTGTGGTATATGCATGGTGTGTGCATGATATATGTGGAGGGATGCATGGTGTGTGTGTGAGGCATGTGTATAGTGTGTGTATGGTGTGTGTGTAGTATGTGCATGGTGTGTGCATGGTGTGTGTGGTGTGCGTGGTGTGTGTGGTGTGTGTGGTGTGTGTGGTGTGTGCATGGTGTGTGTGGTGTGCATGGTGTGTGCGGTGTGTGTGGTGTGTGTGGTGTGTGCGTGGTGTGTGTGGTGTGCGTGGTGTGTGTGGTGTGTGCGTGGTGTGTGTGGTGTGTGTGGTGTGTGTGGTGTGCATGGTGTGTGTGGTGTGCGCATGGTGTGTGTGGTGTGTGTGGTGTGTGCATGGTGTGTGTGGTGTGTGTGGTGTGTGTGGTGTGTGTGGTGTGCATGGTGTGTGTGGTGTGTGTGGTGTGTGTGGTCTGTGGTGTGTGCATGGTGTGTGTGGTGTGTGTGGTGTGCGTGGTATGCGTGGTGTGTGCATGGTGTGGTGTGTGTTCTATGTGCATGGTGTGTACATGTGTGTGGTGTGTACATGGTGTGCATGGTGTGTGTGTGGTGTGTGCATGGTATGGTGTGTGTGTGGTGTGTGTGTCTATGTGTGTGTGGTGTGTTGTTGTTACTGGGTATTAGATCCAGAGTCACAGTCTACCACTTGAGCCGTGTCCCCAGTCCTTTTGCTTTTAGTCTATTTTTCAGATATGTTTTCGCATGCTTTTTGCCCCAGCTATCTTGGACCTTAACCCTCCAACTTCTGCCTCCTAAATAGCTGGGATTACAGATGGGACCCACCATACCCTGACACTAGTGAACATTTTACAGGACATCTCTGCCAATGCAATCCTCTGAATCTTTTCTATTGTGTTTGTCCAAGGAAAATTAATCACTTCTGTGTTCTTCCTCAAGTTAAAAAAAAAAAGATCAGTGGGTGGGCTGTTTTCCATCTCCTTTATCAAATGAAGAGATAAGAGCAGAGGCCCAGGGGCTCCACCAGACTTGTAGCTAGACTTAATATGGGCCCAAGCAGGAATCCAGCTCAAAAAAATAAAAAGGAGATCCGGAAAAGTTGGTTTTTCTGCCCTCTTTATAGAAAAGATACCTTTCCTTAGGAAAAAAAAAATGAGATCAGAAAAAAAGAGGATCAGAAAAGAAAGAGTAGGAAATGAGAAACAAAGAACCATTATGGTTACAGTGAGTCTCTAGAGAGCTGTTAAATCATGAGGCAGGTGTGTGTGGTGGGGGGGGGGGGGGGAACCCCTATGCGAGGGATGAAGTAGCAGATAAAAGGAAACAGGAAAGAGTTCAGCCCATTGGCTCATGCAAGAACCAGTGAAATCCCATGGCAAACCCCATTGCTTTTGCTGGGTTTGACTTCTTCCTACATCCATCTCTGTGCCATGACAGAAACAGACAGAACAGTGTCCTCAGATTATTTTCCCAATGGCCCTGAGTTTCTGTCAACCCCTCTTGCTCTGAATGTGACCCTTCACCCCCCAATCCACTTCCTTCAAGACCCCCTCAGCCTCTGCCAACCCTACCTACCTAGAGCATCCCATAAGTGACTCCATGTCTCTTTCCTCACTAAGGAGGACAGGAAAAGAAACTTCTCCTGAGTACTTCAAAGCATATGCAGGACTCCTACATACATTGCTAAGCAAGCTCTTGCTCCACTACTGACACACCTCTGGGTCACAGTCTACCAGCCCCTTGCTTTGTCTGCCATTGGTAGGTGGAGTTCAAACGTCTCCTTCCTCGCCCGGGGAGCCCTTTCTCTATTCTACACCTTTTTTTCCCAGGAATGGGGCTTTGGGGACAAAATCCTCACTGTTTGTTCTAGTTAAGGATGCTGTACAAGAAACTAAGCCAGAACCTAGTAATTTAAAACCACATTGTAGATGGGAAGCCCATGAAGGTTGGAGTTCCTGGGAAAATGTACCTCTAGTGAAGGAGATCAATCTTCCTGCTCCTACCTCTGTCTCTACCCTTGCCCCTGAGACTCCAGAGGTAGCTCTGAGCACTCAGCAAGTACAGCGAGTATCCTCCAGCAGTGCCTTGGGTGCTCCAGTTCCTGAAGAGGTCAGATTCCTCACATCTCAGCACTTTCTCACCAGATCTTTCTCCCCTTTTATTTTCCCTCAGACTATGTTGTACCAAAATAATAAGACACTCCAGACATGGGTGGCTTATGTAATCCTTCCTACCCAGGAGGCTGAGATCTGAGGATGGCAGTTCAAAGTCAGCCCAGACAAGAGAGTCTGTAAAAGTAGTGTCTCCAATTAACCACCAAAACCTGTGGCGCAAGTGACATAGGGTCAACCTTGAGCAAAACACCCACAAAGCTCAAGGACAGTGCCCAGGTCCTGAGTTCCAGCCCCAGGACTGGCACAAAAAAAGGAGAAGAAAGATGAGGAAAAAAAGAAGAGAAAGGAGGAGGAGGAGGAGGAGAGAGAGAGAGAAAAAGAGAGAGAGAGAGAGAGAAAGAGAGAGAGAGCGGAAGGAAGGAAGGAAGGAAGGAAGGAAGGAAGGAAGGAAGGAAGGAAGGAAGGAAGGAAGGAAGGAAGGGGAGGAGGAGGAGGAAGAGGAGGAGGAAGAGAAGGAGGAGGAGGAGGAGGAGGAGGAGGAGGAGGAGGAGGAGGAGGAGGAGGAGGAGGAGGAGAAGGAGGAGGAGGAGGAGAAGAAAAAGAAGAAGTCAGCCCTGTGTTATGAGCTTTCTATTCTCTGTTGCTAGACAGTGGGCAGTTCTGGTTGCTCCCTTATAAGTTATAGGCAGACAAGTGATCTAAAGGCTGGACAAGACTGAACATCCAGGAAACTTCATTCAAGTGGCTGAGGCTGACGGTGGCTACTGACTCCCACCTGCTGGTAAGCAGAACACCTTCACCCACCTTCTTCAAGCAGCTGAGTCCCAAAACAGTGTCAGGAGGAAGCCACGAAGGTGCTTATGAACTAGCCTTCAAAGCAACAGGAAGTTACGTCCACACTCTGGGCTCAAGAACGTCACAAATTCTCCAAATGGAGTTAGAGGCACTGACAGCCGCCATGTTCATCTACCATTCTCTCACTTCACCACCCTGAGCCCATTTCATTCATTTCTCACCAGAGACCTCCTTTGTTTCTTTCTCTTAGAATTCAAGATCGCCCTAATTAATGCCAAAGAGGTTGACTACTTTCCTGGTGAAGCCAATGCACTGTGCACTGCAGCTTTCGACCTGGACAATGATTTCTTAGAAAACATTGGAAAGCTTTCTGTTGTTGCTGCTGAATTTTTGAAACAGCAGTGCATAGAACTCAAGTGTGTCACTCCAGAAATGTTGGAACTTTCAGGTGTTCCTCCCACCTACTTCCTGCCCTCCCCATTTTGTGAACAAACAGGACTGGAAATCAAATGGTGAAAGCCTTCTGGAGTTCTTCTCTTGACTTAGATCGAAGGGTAAAAAGGAGTCAAAATAAAGGGGGGATGAGGAACATAAGGAAGAAGGGAAGGGAAGAAGTAAAAATACAACATAAAGTGGTTTGGGGGAGGCTGGATAATTCTGAGCCCTTTGTGTTTGAAAGAAACATGAATCTTGCAAAGCATCAAAGCTCCACAGCGGACAAATGAGGTTTACACTGAAAATCCTCATGGGGCTGGGAATGTGGCTTAGTGGTAGAGTGCTTGCCTAGCATGCATAAAGCCCTAGGTTCGATTCTTCAGCACCACATAAACAGCAAAGGCTGGAAGTGGCACTGTGGCTCAAATAGTGCTAGTCTTGAGCAAAAAGAAACCAGGGACAGTGTTCAAGCCCTGAGTCCAAGCCCCAGGACTGGGGTAAAAAAAATCCTCACACCCCAGGCTGACCCCTCCCCCACAGGGGCTGCTGGGTTTGGCCCTGAAGCCAAGAAGCCCAGGGAGTGGAACTTTCCTCTGTAGAGTGAAAACTGTCTTCTCCTGCCCTGGATTCCTCTGGGACGTAGCAAGGGATAGCTCTGCTTTAGTCAGCTCCTTCCTCTAAAACATCACTGTGCCTCTCTCTACGGGCAACCTGGGAATGGGCAGGAAAACAGCTAAACACCTTGAGTCAATCTCTTCCTTGCTGTGTGGCCAAAGTAAAAGCTCTTCCTCTTGCCCAGGGCTGTGCCTAGAAGAAGGTAAAGACTGTGCATCTGGAGTAGCAGCCTGCACCTGTAACACCAGCTACTCCAGAGGCTGAAGCAGGAGGACCATTAGAGAACAGGGATCCAGGATCAGTCTAGGCAACACAGCAAGATGACCACTGTGTGTGTGTGTGTGTGTGTGTGTGTGTGTGTGTGTGTACGAATGTGTTTATACATACATATGCATTTATTTATAAACATTGTATTTAAATTATCTTTATATTTAAAAGATATATACTTATCTATAGATTTATATGTATATTAAGTCTATGTGTATGTGTATGAATGTGTATGTATACACACATATTGTGTAAATCATTTCCCGGCTTATACAGGACGATGCATCCATTAGTAAAGGAAAGTAGGAAGAGAAACACTTTCTCTTCCTTTCGTTCTTTCAGTTTTATTTATTTATTTTCAATGCAGGAGCAGGGCCCTGAAGGAAGGGGGCCTGGGCTTGTCCATTAGTTCTTTGGCTCCAGGCTGCCTCCAGCTTTTTTGGTGGTTAGCTGGGGGTAAGCGCTTCACGGACTTTCCTGTCCTGGCTGGCTTCAAACCTCAATCCTCAGATCTCTGAGGTGTGAGCCATTGAGCTCCAGCTTGGAACACATTTTTTTTATGTGTATTTTACACAGATAGAATTTTTAAAGATTCTCTCCTAGGAAGCCTGGGGGACAAAAATCCTAAGTGCTGTTCACATACTGTGGGGCTCGCTCCGTAGTCAACCCTTCTGCTGGAAAAGGAGATGGTTTTCCAGGGTTCTTTTGGCCCCAGAGCTTTGCCCAGGGAAGCCCAGGCTAGGATGCAGTGATCACACCGACATCCCACTTCAACGGGCTGCTAATGGAAGCAGGTGGCTCCAGCTTCTGAAGCTTGGGAAGTGACCTGGTGATCCCTCCACACCCTCCCTCCAAAGCAGCCAGCCCCTCAGTGTCCACAGCTCAGGAAGGCTCCACTTGTAAACTGGCTACCATGGCGTGGCGGGAGGGAACAGGCCTTCCTCAGCTCTGGAGATCACCATTTTCTCCAGCAGAATCATTAGATAGGAAGGGGGAGGGTGGGAGTGAGGCAGAGAGGGGCCATAAGGGGAAGAGAAAAACCTCCACTGCAAGGGGGGTGGGGGGGGGAGACAGAGAGAGAGCCTCACCCTGGGCTCCTCTGGGACCAAGAATTGCATTCAGGGTTTTCAGAAAATAGGGTCAGGCATGTCTTGTGACCTGAGACCCCAGAGTTCCTCTGTTCCCCATAATTATCTAATACAGCACTCTCCCTGCCAAATACAATGAAACAATTTGTCACTTCAATTATCTGTCAGTCAACACTAAGGCTTTTTCAACAGGCCAGCACATGTGTTTGGAGAGCTTGTCAGGGAGGGCTGTCTCCCCAGACCCATAACCATGGAAAATGGAACCTTTGTTAATGCTGTGCTTAGAAAAGTAAATCCATTCAATCTCCCTCTTCTCACTCTCTCTCTCTTTTTTTTCTAAATGCCTTTGGCTTGGAATTTGCACAAGGAACTGAATTGCTCCTGCTCTGAGCCTTAAATGACTGCCCAAAGGATTTGCATGAGGAAGCAGAAATTAATTATTCTTTTCGAGGCTCTTTCCCCTCGTTTTCTGTAATTCTGTGTTTGGGAGCAAGATTACACCCTGCGTTACCAGAGCCCAGGGCTCAGGAGGGGAAGCAAGGCCTGGGGTGGGCAGAGAAAGGCCTGCCTTGCACACTGCAGTCCACCCGCTGCTCAGCCCCTGGGCTGCCGGCTCCTAGGACAGCCACAATCCCACCTTACCGCCAAGGGAAAGGCACCCGGCAGCCCCGGCCCCTGCACAATCTGCAGGAAGAGAGCTGCCTCAGAACCTCTGAAGGATGAGGAAACGGACGCCAACCTGGAACACTGTCCCTTCCAGACAGGCTCTGGGCCTGGTAGCTCCTGTTGGGAGCAAGGAAGGGGCTCTTACCTGAGGAGAGAGCTCCCTAGGTGGCAGCTCAAGGACCTCCTCCATGTGGGGGACCAGGTTCTCCTCCCCTTGGGGGACAGGGTCCTCCTCTTCCACGTGGGGGACAGGGTCCTCCTCCATGTGGGGGAAGGGTCCTCCTCCTCCATGTGGGGGGTCCTCCTCCATGTGGGGGAAGGGTCCTCCTCCTCCATGTGGGGACAGGGTCCTCCTCTTCCACGTGGGGGACCAGGTTCTCCTCCCCTTGGGGGACAGGGTCCTCCTCTTCCACGTGGGGGACAGGGTCCTCCTCCATGTGGGAGACAGGGTTCTCCTCCATGTGGGGGCAGGGCCCTCCTCCTCCATGTGGGGGACAGGGTCCTCCTCCTCCATGTGGGGGACAGGGTCCTCCTCCATGTGGGAGACAGGGTTCTCCTCCATGTGGGGGCAGGGTCCTCCTCCTCCATGTGGGGGCAGGGTCCTCCTCCTCCATGTGGGGGGACAGGGCCCTCCTCCTCGTGTGGGACAGGATCCTCCTCCTTGTGCAGGACAGGGTCCTCCTCCTCCATGTGGGGGGGGGGACAGAGTCCTCCTCCATGGGGGGACAGGGTCCTCCTCCTCCATGTGGGGGCAGGGTCCTCCTCCTCCATGTGGGGGGACAGGGCCCTCCTCCTTGTGTGGGACAGGATCCTCCTCCTTGTGCGGGACAGGGTCCTCTTCCTCCTCATGAGGGACAGACAGGGTCCTCCTCCATGTGGGGGACAGGGTCCTCCTCCTCGTGGGGGACAGGGACCTCCTCTGTGTGACTCAGATACCTCTTTCACGTGGGGGGACAGGAAGCTCCCCCTGTAGGAAACAAGGATCTCATCCGTGTGGGGAGACCTGGTTCATGTACAGGACAGCAGCCCACTCTGTAAAGACAAAGCAGACTTGTGACTGATGCCTGAGGCCTTCATGGGAAACCCAAGCATTGGTGGTTTCCCAGAATAAGTCTAATGCTAGGGCTGGGGATATGGCCTAGTGGCAAGAGTGCTTGCCTCGTATACATGAAGCCCTGGGTTCGATTCCCCAGCACCACATATACAGAAAATGGCCAGAAGTGGTGCTGTGGCTAAAGTGGCAGAGTGCTAGCCTTGAGCAAAAAGAAGCCAGGGACAGTGCTCAGACCCTGAGTTCAAGGCCCAGGACTACACCCCCCCCCCCACCAAAAAAAAAAAGAAAAAAAAAGTCTAATGCTAAATCCTTTGTCTAGTATCAGATGCAGTGAAGCTGGGAGTCTCTACTAGAGGTGGCGGATGGGGTTACGACGTCACAGTGTGCCCGTCATCACAGTGTGCCCATCAAGCCCCACACAGGAGGGGAAGCGAGGCTTGAAGGAATGAATCCATGATCCACTCTGCTAGTGGTAGGTATGGCACTTTATATCATCTTTCTGCTTTCATCGTGATTTCTTACTACAGCCTCTGATAAGAAAATGATCATGTATTTTCATTTTAGATACAGGTTTTATATATGTTGGTCAGTTTTATCCCCCTGAAGACACAAACTACTACAAACCCCTACAGGCCCCATAACAAGCAGGAAGATGGAGTCCATTACTTTCTACTAGACGGAGAAACTCTTTCCCCTCCTTCCAGCCCTAGGAGGCAGTGCCACGCAAGAACACAGGCATTAGAATTGGGTCCCAGGAGCATTTGAGAGACAAAAAAAAGTCCCTGAAGACTGTCAAACCCAAATCTCTGTCTCTCCAGGCACATCAGGATCAAAGCGATGTGTGTGTGCCAGGTAAATGCTCTGCCACTGAGCTCCCCCTCCACCATCTGGCTACACTGGAACCCGTCAGGCCGACTTTGGCCAGTGCTATCATGAGAATGATTCCCTCCATTGCCTTTCTTCCTGCTTTCTTCCTTTCTCTCTTCTTTCTCCTTTCTTCTTCACATGTCTTTTTCTATCTGTTTCTTCTTCTATATTTTTTCTTTACCAGTCCTATCTCGACATTTTCTTCTCTTAACTTTTCTAATAACTTTTGGCTTTTCCTCTTTTTCTTCTTGGAGCACAAAACATTGCAGAACCATCCCTACATATTGAATTGCACAGAAAGATTCTCTCTCTCCTTCTCTGTCTCGCTTTCCCTCTCCTTTCCTCCCTTTTCCTCTGCTCTCCTTCCCTCTCCCTTTTTTTAGTATGACAGCACTGGGACTTGAACTGAGACCTCAAATTCTCCTTTGTTATTTCCTTTTTTTTTTTTTTTTTTTTTTTTTTTTGGTGGTTAATTAGAGACAGGAATCTCTTCAATCTATCTGCCTAGGCTGGTTTCCTGCCTTGATCATCAGATTTCACCCTCCTGAATATCTTAGGATTACAGGCATGAGTCACCAGAGCCAAACCCCATTTCTTTTTATCTACATTATGGACATGGAAACATAAGACAAAGTGAGAAGTTTTTAATTCAATGACTGCCAAATCAATAAATCAGTGTACCAGACAGACTTAACCTTGTCCATTTCCCGAAGTGTCACCATGTCTATCACACTCCAAGACAGAATGTACTTTCTCTATCCAATTTAGGTGGAAGGAGTCTGCCAGCCTGATTAGGAGCCAAACTATAAGGAAGGAACACTACTATCTGCCCTCAGGAAGCTTAAAGAATGTTAACCACAGGAAAGAAAATACATTTCTTTCCAAATACTCTAGACATTAAGGTCACTCACTTTGAGAAGGTCCATACTTGCCCCAAATGTGTTAACAACTAGCAAGATTATTTTGGAGTACTTTCAGGGAAAAAAAAGAAAAGATATAAGAGTAGCCCCCAATGTATACTTCCTAGTAACTCCATGTTTTCAAAGGGATTCATCTTCAGTGAGCTCAAGCTTTAATGTCTATCATGTTTTACTCTAACTGTGGATTCTTTTCGAAATTCAAGTGTACCTTGGGCTTGCAATGTGGCTTAGCAGTAGAGTGCTTGCCTAGCATGCATGAAGCCTTGGGTTCAATTCCCTGGCACCACATAAACAGAAAAAGGCAGATGTGGCATTGTGGCTCAAGTGGTAGAGTGCTAGCCTTGAGCAAAAAGAAGCCAAGGACAGTGCCCAGGCCCTGAGTTTAAGCCCCAGGACTGGCGCAAAAAAAAAAAAAAAAAAAAAAAATCAAGCATACTTTGAGTATAGGAAAATTTGTTTAAGAAAACATAATATTTATTCCCTTAGCATATAAAAACTAGCAATGATTTAAGGTACTATGAAAAACTTCACCAGCCCCCATACTGAAAGCAATTCCAAAAGCAGATTATTTTTTAAATGATCCTTAGTGGTTGTATAAAAGGTTTCAAGTCAACAAGTCACTTTGTGAGTACAATGTATCTTAATCAGTGTCACCCCTTTAATGGTTTTTTCCTCTCTGTCCCAACCCCATTCACGCCCTCCCCATAAGTACAGTGAATATCATAGTTGGATTTGCTTACCTTTCTTCTATCCATCCATCTGCCCCCCTCCCCTTGACTTTACTCACCTCACGCACAACTCATGTTCCAGCATCCTGGTGTCCATTTTGTTAAACTGTAAGTTTGTTGTTCAAAGGAGTTATACCTTTGGAATATGTGTGTGTAATATATATGTGTAAACATATACAGGACATATGTCTACATGTACAAACATGCTAACTTACGTGATATTTGCGAAAGGAGAACTATTTAGAGGAATCAGATCTGTAGGATCAGAATGACTGGATGTGAAGGTCTTCGGCACATATGGCTGTGGATTGGAGACAAATGCTAAACCTCAAATGTGCAAGAGCCAAAGATCCCATCACAGCCAACAACGCACAAATACAAGGTCTACTTTTGAGGTAGTCTGTTTTTTCTCAACTCTGAGACCTGCAAGCAAGTCTCACCTCCCCCAATTCCCTGCTGACCTACTCTCCCTCCCCCAATCCCTTCGTTTTGTTGACACCCACCATGTTTAACCTTTCACCTCCTGCAACCGTCACTGTTTGCTCCTTGAGAAACAAGGTGGCACAATGACACTGTTGCCCTCTCTCCTGGTCACACCCCAAAGAAGGGTGCAGAAAGAGCACTTTGCTGAAGGAGATTTCTGTGCAGTCATAGGCGAGGGGGCTGTCTCTCATCCCACCTCCAGGCAGCACTGTTTCAAAGCAATTCCCAAGCCTTTGCAGCCGCAGTAGATTCTCCCTTGCAGGGGAACATGATCTTTCCAGCAGGAGTTTTTAATTCTGTTGTCCTGCCCCTCGACAGTCCCACCTCTCCTCCCCAAGGTCATTCTGCTTCTAAGCCTGGGAAGTAGGAGATGTGTTTATGGGGAATGCTAACTGCCCTCTGCAGTGAATTCAGGAACAACATCCAATCTGTCACAGAGGAAAAAAGGAAAGGACACTTCAGGGGGAATAAGTCAAGCAACGACCAAGTGTTCATCCCAGTAGTTGAACCTACACAACCCAGCACCCCTACCGTGCCTGGAGACACAGAAATGCAGCCCGAATGCCTTCATGCTACGTTCATCTGCATAATCAAGGCTTTGGGAGGTTGTTTTTCACTTAGATTTTACTCCATTCAACTTTCTCTGGCTTTAATCATAAAATTTCCAAAACTTGGAATTAGTACCATTTCTCTTGGGTGACTCCACAGAGTAAACATTCTGTATACAATTTGTCCAGAAATCTAGAGATGATTTGCTGAAACCAGTTCAGTGCAAATCCACCATTCTTCTGAGAAACTGAATAAAAGCTTCTCAGAAAGGGGAACAAAATTGCTTAAAACATGTGCAATGTCACTGGATTCATGTATATAATTATATGTACATATAAATTTATACATATGTATAATTTATATCTAAATTAATAAGCATTGTTAAAGAAAAATTTTCCAATAATATTTGTTTATCCAGAAAACCAGAGATAATTTGAAGTTAGATCAAGTGCAAATTCACCATCCTTTGAACAACTAATTTACAATTTAACAAAACAAATACCAAGCAAGAAGCTGGAACATGTATTGTAAGGGAAATGAAGTCAGGGGGTGGGAGGTGGGGTTAAGACAAAGGGAGAGAATAAAAGTGGGCAAAATAGTCATAAACATTCAATGTATGTATGTGAAAATAAAACCAAGTAAACTGAGAGGTTAGAGTTGAGAGAGATGAGGGAGAATGTGTTTACTCATAAACTGACATGTTAAATTGAAATCCCTTTGTACAACTACTTAAGGATAATTAAAAATAATTTTAAGACAAACCACAGCACCAACAAACTGAAAGGATATGTCTCGGCCATCCCAGGGGACCATGTGGAGATAATCACAGACAGGAGAAGAAGGTTCATAAGGAGGTTTATTAGTGGGGCCGTAGTTCCCACAGGAGAGGGAGCTACATGGCATCTGCACCTTATCCAGGTGGCAGCCTCTCTCTCTGGGGGTAAGGGGGAAGTAGGTAGGTAGTGAGTAGGAGTGGCTCATTCAGTATGGGTGGATCTGGGGGCTAGTGGGAGGAGCTGAGGACCGGAGGCTAGGGAAATGCCAACATTCCCCCATTTGTTGTTTATTAATAACAGAGAAGCGCTACCAGGCTGGGGGTATGGGCGGAGGTTGTTTCTTCTGGAGCTACTTCCTGCTGTAAAGGGGCAAAGTAGTCAGGGGTCCCTGATTTGTCATTTGGCCTGGTACCACCCAAGAAGTATTTGTTTGACAGTTTGGTTGGTAAAAGTCCTCATCATTTCCACGAGAATGGCTATCAGGGCCAATGGGTGTCATGGTCTCCTCTGGCTACCTCCTGCAGCTTGGGCACATCAAGGAGTCACTGGGGCTGGGGTCTTCAGGGTCCAGATCTGCACTGGGAAGAGTAGTGTAGTAAGAGGATGGCCTTGAACTACAAGTTCCCAGGTGGTGTCCTGGGTGAGGGATGTTATCCTGTTAAAAGAGACTTGAAAAGGGTCAGGCAAAAGGCTAACAAGTTCACAGGACCAGTTAACCTGAACAACATGGGAGAACACACCCTGGGCACAAACCAGAAAAGTTCTATTTGGAACATAAACCCAATTATGGCCCATTACCAGGAAGGAGGAATAACTGGACTGGGGGCAGGAAGGAAGTGTTTAGGGATAGTGGATTGGTTGGGAGTAACCAATTAGAGGCATATATACATATATATATATATATATATATATATATATATATATATATATATATATATATAGTAAGTAACAAGGGCAAGAATGTAAGTTTCTGTCCAGATGGAAAATGGACAGGTATGGACATTAGGTGGGTAAACAACTATTCCCTCTTGATCTCCCGGCTCTGATTAATTTTGAAAGGGCAAGTGTAAATTGACTCCATTTAAGAGGAGACTTCCTCTCCTCTTAAACTCTCCATGGTTCCTCGTTGTCAGGATTGACCTCATCCTGAAGATCTAGGTGCTCATTGCTTGGATAGCTTGTCCCACTTGGCATTCACGGGGTTTGAACTCAAGGTCTGGACACTGTCCCTGAGCACGTCTGCTCCAGGCTAGCGCTCTACCACTTTAGCCACAGTGCCGCTTTCTCTTGGGCAAAGCTTCCAGTCTGGCTCTTTGCTGATTAGTTGGGAGATGGAGTTTTAGAGGGATATTTTTTTTTCCTGCCCAGGCTGGCTTCAAACTGCAATCCAAGGAGTCTTAACCATAAAAGCCCTTTTTATTTCCAATTAAAGCAACAGGAGAACAATAGGAGTAGAGCTTACCTGTAACTTGTTGAGAATTGACCAACAAATACTTGCCAGAGTTCTGCTGTAACACTTAGAGAACAGCAAACTGAAGGAGATCCATGTGCCATCAAGTCATATAATTTAACCTTACTGTTGCCTTTATTTTCTACCCCTAATTTAGGTGTGTTTTTTTTCTTATTGATTTTATGGTGGTTAATTGGAGATAAGAGTCTCAGAGACTTTCCTGCCTAGTCTGGCTTCAAACTACAATCCTCAAATGTCAGCCTCCTAAGTAGCTAGGATTATAGGCATGAGCCATCGGCACTGGGCCCAACTTCAGATTTTCAAAGGATATTCCGAAGAATGTTATCGTCAATAGCTATTTTCCATGAGGCACACTGAAATAGTTTGGAAATTTCTAAAATGCTTTATATATTTTTATTATTTTTTATTGTCAAGATGATGTAGCTCTCTACAGTTACAGTTCCATACTTAAGGTAGTGAATACATTTCTTGTCATACCTGTTACCCCCTTCCTCATTTTTCTCCCTCCTTTCCTCCCCCCAACCCACCCTCCCTTACTTTCATTATTAAAAAAAAAAATCTTTTCCTTGAGGGACATTGATTGTCATTCTAGTGTACAATGCTTATGACCTCTGGTTATTAACAATAGAACACTTCCTTCCAGGTCAAGTGATATGTACATATACATTTCTTTCCTTTTGCTTGGTATAATCTGTTCCTTCTTTTTCTCTTATTTCTTCCCTCCTCCCTGCTGCCCTTGAGTTGCTTAGTTCACTTTCATCAGTGTCCATTACAGCTGTTGGGCCCTTTCTACTGTATTTCCCCCCTATTTTCCGCTCATTCTGTGCCCTCCTCCCAGCTTCCCTCAGATGTGCACTTGTATACAACATATGGGAGGTAAAGAGTATAGGGTCCTCTAAATATATCACCAAATATTGACTTGACAAAAATTTGAAAGTAAGACCAGTGTGAGCTTGTGGCTCATGTCTATAATCTTAGCTATTCAAGAGGCTGAGATCTGAGGATCATGGTTCAAAGCTAGCCTGAGAAGTCAAATCCAAGAGACTCTTATCTCCAATTAGCCATCAAAAAAAAAAGAGAAAAAAACAGAATTAGAGGCATAGCTAAAATGTACACACAAGCTATGAAGGAAAAAAGCTGAGTGACCTTGTGAGGCCTCAGTACCAGTACCAACAAAAAGGAGGACTTAGATTCATAAAATTATGACTGACACATGAATCCTTAAAAACCTCACTATCCTATTAAAACACCAAACAAAGCTGCTAGGATCTAACTCAAAACTACTCTAAAAGCAGCAATATAGTCTTACACACACACACACACACACACACACACACACACACACACGTGTGTGTGATTTTATTAAACTCAAATAGGAAAAAAAAAAAACTACCTTAGCTATTTTTAATCTAAGTTACCAAGCCTGGTTAAATAAATACTTACTCAAGGATATTTGTTATTATGATAAGAAAGACTTAATAAAGACTATGAGGGCCGGGCACAGTGGCTCATGCCACTCAGAAGGCTGAATTCTGTGGATCGCAGTTCAAATCTAGCCCAGGCAGGAAAAGTCAGTAAGACTCATCTCCAATTGAAAGCCAGAAGTGGGACAGTGACTCAAAGTGGTAGATCTTTGAGCCTTGAGCAACAGAACTCAGGGACAACACGCAGGCCCAAAATTTCAAGCCCCATGAAACGGGGCTTGATGAAATGCGAGAGAGAAGGAGCTCACCCTCACTCCTTATTCATGACCCTTACCGGCCAGGTAGCTGGTGGAAAATTGTGGACAATCAGTGGTTGGGGTTCTGGCTAAACTGACTTAACAGGATTCTTGCTGAAGCAAAGCCTGGTGGGATATCAGACATCACCTGAGGGTAGGTGAGAATAGGCACCTGCTAAACTGACTTAGCATAGATCTTTCAATAAAACTGAAAGTTACAAGGAAATGCATAGGGGTCTAGGAGAAGGAAGGTTCAGGAGCCTGACTAAAGTAGTCAAGCAAAACATCTTTTGTCAGTTCTCTAAGTCCATAAATTGAAGTAAGGAGGTCAGGTCTGGCTGGTGCTATCTTGGCCACTAGGTGAATTGTACTGTCTGGCATCTTGTCTTCATGGGTGTGCCTGAATTCCTAGAGAAAGGGAAGGCCCACCCCCAGGTGATGGGTGTTCCTGAATCCCTGGAGACAGGGGTGGGCACTTGGCCTATAGGTTACAGAACCTGTCAGTAACTGCCTCCAGCTGGGAATTTCCTGTGGCCTTGCCCCCCTGACCTGACCCTATTTAAGGTCAGGCCAGTTCAGGTGCCATTATGCCATGACACATATCTCCATGACGGCATCCTGCATCTTGTCTCCTGGCTCATCTCCTGGGTCACCATGGTGTCCCACTTTAGTTCTCCGTTGGAGCTGAATCGGTTTGTTGGTATTGTTTTTGTTCTTTCTTTATACTCTGGCCTGTTTCCTAATAGTGTCAAGGGTATTTGTGGGCTGCAGGCCTTTGCAGCAACTGGCTGCTTTCAGACTGCTAATGTTCTAATAAAGACTCAAAGATTTGATCCTTCAATATGTGGCTTCTCTGATAATTTACCTTGCTACAAAATGAAATCAGGCTAACCTACCTCATTTTGTAATGACCTCCATCCTGTCTGGCAGGAAGGTTCTTTTATTCTGTTTTGTAGAAACTGCTCTTCTGAACTGAAGCATAAACCTATATCCTGTTTTGACAACATATTGCTAGGAAAGGATTGTATAAACTAGTGAACTACAACCTTGGCAAAAGCATTGAGAAACTGACCGCCCTAGCAGTTTCCTGGAACAGCTAGCTGAACTGAAATTATAAACTACCAGCAGTTCAATCCTTCTGCATCGTACATGCTTAGAACACAGGCCTAGCCCCACGCAGGGCCAGTTCTGACTTTGGTATCTGGTTCTTCGCCTTTCTTAAAAAATAAATAGACCTAAACCTCATTGTTTCATTACCTGCTGCTTGGTGAATTCTTTTACACTCTAAATAGAGGCCAAAGTCTCCCTCACAAGTGGGCCATACTGACAGAAATCTCTCCCATATCACTCAACAAATTCCAGCATAGGACAAACCTTCAAACAATTTGGTAAATTTGACTTTCATTTTGACTTTTTAGAGGGAAAGACACTTGTTGGGACCTGAGGGCAGTTCTCTTGGCTTAGAACCTAAACCCCCAGTGCTGAGTCTGTCATATTGCCGGGAGATTTACCAAGGTTGGAAGGCCCCTTTCTCAGACCTCTTTTTAGTTTGGAATTCTCTCCACAGAGAGTTCCAGAAAGGCCAACTTGGAAAGAGCCTATATCACTATTTTGGCTGTACTTCTGTAAATAATTAGGCCAAGTCTAATAAGTTCGAATTCATTTTATAAACAAATTAAGCTTCCTCTGATTATCTTTGGTAGATAGGAGAGTGATTTTAGAGAGAAGCATTATGTTTTAGAAGAAAATCATAGTGTACCCAATATTATATTGTAGCCCTGTTTATTTTCTTTGATGTCTTATTAACTATTTGAAATATGGTCTGAATTCTGAGTTCCAATTTCTTCCTATATCTGGGTATGACAATTTTCTCCCACTCTTCTGCCTTGGAATCACAGAGATTAAAGCTGATTCCTCACCCTTCCCCCCAAGCCTGGAACTGAGGCTGTACACCTTGCTATGACTTCAGCAAAATCATAGTAACCGCTAATGTATGAATGGACAATAATTGTGATCAAACTGTAGGCCAGGATTATCTCAGACTGCCACCAGCTGTCCTCAATCTCACTGAAGATGCTTGAAGCACTGAGACATCTTCACTCTCTGCTCTGTGGACTCAAGAGCACATTAATGCTAAGGTTGGTCCACCTGCTAATCTTTGCTGTCCTTTATTGTCCTGGAATCTAAACCTCCCTCAACAAAGGGTCAGTGGCTCCCATCACACAGAAGACATCGTTTTTTACTAAGCCGCACAGGGCATCCAGCTGATTGTTAGTGAACAAAAGAGAACTTCTATTGTTCAAGAGAAAGGTGAGCCAGGGAGGCCCTGGTGGCTCACACCTGTAATCCTAGCTACTCAGGAAGCAAAGATCTGAGGATCCTGGTTCAAAGCCAGCCTGGGCAGACAAATCTAAGAGACTTTTATCTCTTAGTCAGTTTAAAAGAAAAGCCAGAAGTGGACTTAAGTCTCAAGTGGTAGAGTACCAGCCTTGAGTGAAAAAGCCAGGCAAGATCACAAGACTCTAAGTTCAAGCCCCAGTACCAGCCCTCTACCCTAAAAAAAGGTGATAGGAATAGAACCCACACAGAGCAGCAACACATGTGACTTTACAGCCTGGAGGTGAGAGGAAATGAATTCTGTTAGAAGTTTATAAAGCAAGATCCAATGGCAAAGAGGAATCCACTAGACAATGGAGGTCCTAGGAAGAGAGAAGCCAGGACACCCGTGACCAGGTATTTTCCCATGATAGCCATCCTTGGGTGGTTTATTTTCCAAGTTGAAGGGTTTGATAAGTTAATGATAAAAGTTAATTAGAAAACTTGTCTAGTTCTATAAAACAGCTCCTGGGTAGCAGTGAACCTCTGTTTTGTAGGATCATGGCTCCTAAAGAGTTAAATACTTCCTTATGTTTATTGCATTTTTATTGTCAAAGTAATGTACAGAGGAGTTACAGTTACATATGTAAGGCAGTGAGTACATTTCTTATCCAACTTGTTAACTCCTCCTTCATTTTTCTCTCACCTTCCCCCCTCCCCGGTTCCATCCCCACCCTCTCCCCTGTGAGGGTTTAAGCTATAATGTCATCAGCCACTTGCAGTGACAGGGTTTTTTGTTTTGTTTTGTTTTTTTGTTGTTGTTGTTGAACATATTGACTATAAAAATCACCTTGCTCCTATTGTTTCAATATATTTAATAAATATTGACCAAACTACTTAAATGCAAAGTGTTCTCTGACTTAATACTCCTCTACTTCTTCCTAGCTATTATTGTGATTATTGTGTGTGAGTGTATGTTGTATGTGTTTTTATTTTGTGTGTATGTGTGTGTGATAGAGAGAGTGTGTGTGTGCCAGTCCTAAACTTGAACTCAGAGCCTGTGGTCTGTCCCCGAGCATTTATTTGTTTAAGGATAGCACTCTACCAGTTGAGCCACCACTTTACTTCTGGCTTTTTGGTGGTTAATTGGAGATAAGAGTTTCATGGACTTTCCTGCCCAGGCTGGCTTCAAACTGCAATCCTCAGATCTAAGCCTACTGCACTGCTAGGGTTACAGGAGTGAGACACTGGCACTTGGCCTATAGACTATTAAGTAGCTTACTACATTAAATACACATACCATCTCTGCTTTTATTGTTGTACTATGAGTTTTGCCTGGGTTATATTCAAATTCTATGCTACAATTTGGAAGATATGTTATTTCCTGGAATCTTTAAAGCCCCAACTTACTTCTAATACCTATGTATCAAAATGTGTAGTGACAGGTTTTTATAGACCACAGAGAAAGAAATTTCTTTTTTTTTTTTTTCTTTTTTACTTGCTATACCTGGCATAATATTGGGGCCTATTAGCAAAGGTATGAGCTGGATAGCCCTGCTGATTTTAAGATACTAAGAGCATCTAGGTTTTCCTGGTTTTTGTTTGTTTGTTTTTTGTTTTGCTTGCATTCTTGTTTTCTATATAGAAATAGTAGATGATAGACTACAGTGTGAGTTACTGTCTACTTGGAAGGTAGGTTAGCACGAGCTTTAGCCTCAGGGAGCCAGGTTTATAAACCATTTTTATAACCTCCTGGCTTCAGTTACATTAGAAGGGTTGGCACAGGTAGCTCCGTTTGGAATTTGACACCTTCTTCTCTTGTTTGAACAGTTTTCTCCAAAACACTTCCCTTTGAATTGCCCCTTGTTGCCAGGATAAGACTTGTCCCAGTAGTTCTTTTCTAGTTGCTAAGATGAGAGATCTAGTTGGTTTGATCAAGTTGGAAGTTGGAAGGGAGTGACAGGTCAGAAGGGTGTAAGTGTCAATAAGAATCTAACCAAATTTAAGCAGCAAAGATGTTTAGAAGTGTCTTAGGCCAGTCTTAAATGAAATTCATATTTAAGTCCAATTTTGTCTGTTTTATATGTGATGCCCTAGCATTTTAAGAATACCAGAGACTGTCAACAGATAGAGTTGCAAGGTATGAGAATGAAAAATACAAACAAAACCAATAAAACATCTATTTAAAAGTTAACTCATTTGATATGTAGATACTCGCTAAGTCATTTTCCATGGGCTTGATTGCATGTGCTCCAGAAAAGGATCCAGACTTGAATGAGAAAAAAAAAAAATACTTAGAATAGCTATGGTTAAAAAAAGAAAGAAAGAAAAATGAAATCAGTGTAGTATTAGACAGAATGGTCTATTTTTTACTGCACATAGTATTTTAGAATAATTATGGTTGGCAGCATTATACCAGCACTATTAAGGTCTCCTTGTTGCAATTAGGAATACATGCATACAAACCTGCATGCATCACTAGTAATCTTAATTTTGAGAACACCTGTTGGTAAAGTTTTCCTAAGATTTGTATTATAACAGGCTTATATATTTGGGAAATATTTTTAAAAAATTGATATAACGAGAGGCTGTTACACAGCTGTCATACATAAATATTAATTTAGGTGTTATCTTTGGATTTTAATTCTTTGGCTAGAAAGCTAATAAATATACTGCCTGACAAAAGTCAAAATTGTAAATTTCTTAAGTTAAGGGTAAGACAGAATTTCCTGTTGTTGCTCATGGTGTTTAGAGCCTTTCTGCCTCAACAAAGTCTGGTAGGGTTGCAGCCCTATGTTGGGCAGTGCCTGCCTAGTGTTGTAGCTCAGTGGCAGACATGTCTAGCCCCGTATAGCTCCACTGCCAACTGCTGTTGCTATAACCTGCTCACGAATTCCTTACTAGGAATTCCATGAATGAAGTCCAGGATGGAGGGGAGTGAGAATGAAGAACTTCATTCAGAAAAGAAGTATCTTGCTCCAAGGCTGTTGCTGCTGCTAGGGCTACTGTGCATTTGTTGTCTGTCATCTGCCCTCTCACCTCCCCCAGATAGCTTTCTGTCTAGGTAGCTCTGAATCTAGAGGTTCTTAAAGGTTAGGCTCTAGTGAGCTGTCCCTATTATAATCATATGTTCCACAAGATCACACCTTCCTGGTCATGCCCCACAAGTTTCTGATTGGTCTTTTCTGCAATGCCCAGGGACATGGGAAGGTTACCAAAACTAGAGAGAATCCAGAGGTGCAGAGGCAAGTTGTTCTGAAACAATGTCTCTTTTACATCTGGTTTTAGCTTTCTAGGTCCAGATGCTGTCCAAAGGCACTAGGTGGAAATGAATTTACTCTTTTGAGGGAACAGTGTTAATCATCCAAATAACTTTATATTTTAATGAATTTCTATTAAAAAAAACAATCTTCAACTGCTTTTTAAGATATAACAATTTACAAAAACACATTTAGTATTTTGGGCCATAGTTGGTGGCTGGCAATTGAAACCATGGAAAGTGAACCACGGATGCAAGGGGACTACCTAATACATAAACATGCACACACATATGGACACACACACACACATATGAGCAGATGCATACACATATGGACCATATGCATACACAATCATATTGTATGGCTTTTCACTTAAGAATTCCTAGTCATGAGGCAATAAAACAAAGTAAGGCATTTTCTCTCTTTCTTGTTTCCTGGTTGTATTTCTAATGCAAAGCAAGGCAAATTGAGATTACCTCCTCAATAAAGGCTTGAGCTTTTGACCAAAATTTGTGAAGAAACTTTCAAGATTTATCTGTTCAGTTTCCAAATGGTTTTATTATTTCTTTTCTTTATAGCTGCACATGTTTGCTTTTGGAGGTTGGAGGCTGTTTCTTGCAAGCTTGAGAAGAAGATAGAGGGCCTAAACCTCAGGTAGCAAAGTAACTAAAGAGGGAAGAAAAGAACATGGAGTGGTGCAGGAGGGTGGGGGGAGTAGGGGGGGGGACAACATTGGAGGTACATACTGTGAGAAGGGACTGGAGAAGAGTTTCAGGTAACAAAGAAAACTCTGTTAAGGAAAAAAAAATGTTTGATGACACTTGCTGAAACACAGTAAAGACACTTTATTCAGGATCATTGTAATAGGCATAGGGATCACTATAATGAGTCCTTGCAGTAGAGAAAAGAATTGGACTAAACTGTGAAAAACAGAAGGGGTAAGTGAGAATTTATAGCCAACAATTTATAGCAGTGTGGGCCTCAGTGATGGTAAACTACTAAGAGGAAACATTAGAGATAAGGAGGATTCTGGCTACAACAACTATGTCCATCAACTTTCTGACTGCTGTGACAAAATACCTGAAATAACTAACTTACAAGGTTTGTGTTGGCTCACAGTTTCGGAGGTTTCCATCAACAGCCACTTGGCTCCATTGCTTTTGGCCCAGTGGTAGTGGAGATTTGAAGAAAAGAGAGAAAGGAAGAGATGAGGTCCCAACATTTCCTTCAAGATAATGACCCCAGCAACCTAACTTCTTCCCACCAGCCTCCACATCCTAAAGGTTCAACCGTTTCCCAAAAGCTCCACAGACTGGAAACCAAACCTTTAACACCCAGGCCTTTGAGAATGCTTACTTAAACCATAGCATCAGCCTATCAGGATTCTGGCTGAAGACAAATCAAGTTGGTAAGAAACCACCTGGGGAGGGCAGGGGCGGGGGAGATGGAAAGAAGAGGAAGAATCTGATTAGATATTGAAGGTGAAGGGTACTGGCTACACTGACTTAGCATAACTCATGTATTTTTACAAGGAATTGTACAAATGTGCCCAGTACAGAGTTCAAGAGCCTAAAGTTTACCTTACCTAAAGTTTACCTAAGTTTACTTGTTATTACTTATATTCTCATTCAATTAAAGTAATATGTGCTCATAAAGTAATTGAAGCTTATGAAAGGGAGATTGTTACCAAGCTAGGAACAGAGGGGAAAGGCTGCAGGAATAAAAGCCAGAAGTCACAAAGCCTGAGTCTCATCCTGAGTCTGCTTCCAAGTTACTAGAGATTAATGTCTAATTCATGAGATGGAAATTAAAAATAGTGAGTTGTATGTATCAGGTTAATATATATAGCTGTACTTCCTAGATTTACAAGTAAACTGGCCCTTTGCAGATTACAAGTACAAATTTGGAAGAATTAAACAAATAAGAGGTATTATTTAGTCATCAAGAAATATAAATAATCTTGAGTGTGGATATATTGGAATATATATGTAAGATAAACATAGGTACCATATACATAACCACTCAAGTTAGATCAAGCATCTACTCAGACACATCCTCACACAAGTCTTTAAGTGGGCTCAGACCTGCCAAAATGTGGCACAACATTTGAAGTAGAGGTTTTCTGGTTTGTTTGTTCATTTGTTTGGATGGTTAATTTTTTTAACTTGTTGCCTTTTACTGTTTGTTTTTTGCAGACTGAACTGAAGGCCTTACATGTGCTAGAGAATCATTCTATTACTAAGCTATAACCCCAGTCCTGAAGTAGGTGTTTTTGTTTTTGTTTTCTGGTGCTAAGGCTTGAACTATGGGCCTAAGCCCTATCCCTGGGCTCCTTTTGCTCAAGGCTAGCACTCTCCCACTTGAGCCACAGCACCACTTATGGCTTTTTCTGTGATTAATTGGAGGTAAGAGTCTCACAAACTTTCCTGCCTAGTCTGGCTTTGAACCATGATCCTCAGATTCAGCCTCCTGAGTATCTAGAAATTCAGGTGTGAGTTGACCTGAGGTGGGTCTTTAACTCATCCTCTTGTCCATGATGTGATGTTCTATTCTGAAATGTTGATTTTGAAATACTTATTACAGTGCTTTACATTCCTGAAGACTTTCAACTTCAGGCTGATAGTGATAGGTAGTTTTTAAACTCTCACCCCTGTGACAGTCTAATCTCCAGCCCATTTGGATTGAAGGGGAAAAAGGAATGTAGAAATCAAATGGTGTGAATATAAAATTTGAGAGAGAGACTAAAAACTTCATAAAAAATTCTGAAGTGATAATGGTGAAAAGTTAAGCCATTTCTTTTAAAATCAGGAGCGAGACAAGGATGTCTGCTCTCTCCAATCCTCTTCAACATAGTACTAGAATTCCTAGCCAGAGCAATAAGGTAAGAAGTAAATGTAAAGGGAATCCAAATAGGGAAAGATGAAGTTAAACTCTCTCTCTTTGCAGATGACATGATCCTGTATTTAAAGAATCCCACAGACACTATTCCTAAGTTATTTGAGCAGCTCCAAAACTTTGGCAAAGTAGTAGGATAGAAAATTAACATCCCTCAAAATCGATGGCTTTTCTGTATGCCAGCAATGAGAAAAGTGAAGCTGAAATCAGGAAAGCAACTCCTTTTGAAATAGCCTCAAAAAAAACACCAATGAGGAATAACCTTAACCAAAGAAGTGAAAGACATCTATGATGAAGACTTTTAAAACCTGAAAAAGGAAATTAAAGAAGAACTAAGGAAGTAGAAAAACCTCCCATGATCCTGGATTGGGAGGATTCATATCATGAAAATGACAATACTCCCAAAGGCTACAATACCCATCAATATCCCAACACTATTCTTTAATGAAATACAGGAAGCAATCCAAAAATTCATATGAAACAATAAATGACCCAGAATAGCCAAAGAAATCTTTAGCAAGAACAACAGGGCTGAAGAAATATCAATACCAAACTTCAAACTCTATTACAAAGCTATAGTAATAAAAACAGCTTGGTATGGACACAAGAACAGGCCTGAGGACCAATGGAACAGAATTGAAGACCCAGAAATGAACCTGCAGACCTATGGCCACCTAATCTTTGATAAGGGAGTTTTAAAAATAAAATAAAAAAAGGATGGAAGAAAGACAGCCTCTTCAACATATGGTGAGGGCAGAATCAGTTAAACACCTGTTTAAAAAAAAAAAAACAACTAAAACTAAAGCTAGATCCTTATATATTACCCTTCACCAGAATCAATTCCAAATGGATCAAAGACCTCAAGGTAAAAGTAGATACTCTGAAAACATTGCAGGAAGGAATAGGAGAAACACTTGGGCTCCTAGGCGCATGTTGAAACGTTCTTAACAAAGCCCCAGAACACAACGAATCAAAGAAAGGTTTGACAAATGGGATTACATTAAAATGCAGAGCTTCTACATGGCAAAGAACATAGGTTGCAAGATAAATAGAAAGTCCACAGATTGGGAGAAGATCTTCACTGGCCATACAAGACACAAGGGCCTCATATCTAAAACATACTTAGAACTAAAAAAATTAAGTTCCTCCAAAACAAATCCTCAAAGAAACAACTTCCCCATTAATAAGTGGGCTAACACAGGAGTGTTTGGTTTTTTTTTTTCTTTTTATGTGGTGCTGAGGAATTGAACCCAGGGCTTCATGCATGCAAGGCAAGCACTTTACAACTAAGCCATGGCTTAGTATACATGAAGCCCTGGGATCAATTCCTCAGCACCACATATATAGAAAAAGCCAGAAGTGGCACTGTGGCTCAAGTGGTAGAGTGCTAGCTTTGAGCAAAAAAGAAGCCAGGGACAGTGCTCAGGCCCTGAGTTTAAGCCCCAGGACTGGCAAATAACTAACTAACTAAATAAATAAATAAATAAATAAACAAACAAACAAATAAATAAATAAATAAATAAGTGGGCTAATGACTTGAAGAGAAACTTCTCTGAAGAGAAAATGAGAATGGCCAAGAGGCACATGAAGAAGGGTTCAACATCACTGGCCATAAAAGAAATGCAAATCAAAACAACATTGAGATTCCACCTCACCCCAGTAAGAATGGTTATTATCAAGAAAACTAATAACAATAGATGCTGGTGGGGATGTGGCCAAAAGGGAGCCCTACTACACTGTTGGTGGAAGTGTGAACTTGTTAAATCACTCTGGAAAGCAGTGTGGAGGTTCCTCAAAAGGCTAAGCATACAGCTCCCTTATGGTCCAGCAACCTCACTTTTGGACATTTACCCAAAGGATTATAAGCAAGACCATACTAAAATTACCAGCACAACCATGTTCATTGCAGCACTATTTACCATAACTAAAAAAAATGACACCAACCAAGATGCCCCTCAGTAGATGAATGGATCAAGAAATTGTGTTATATATACACAATGGAATTCTATGCTTCCATCAGAAAGAATGGCATTGCCCCATCCATAAGAAAATGGAAAGACTTGGAAAAAAATCATACTAGGTGAAGTGAGCCAGACCCAAAGAAACATAGACCTCATTGGTAATAATTAGTGAAGTAGAGTGGGGGTTCGCTACAATGAAACAGGGTTCCCCCCTCCAGGGAGGGGATTCCTGGTTCCCCCAAGAGTCCACCACACAGTCTCCAGCTACAAGATGACAAAAAGATTTATTGGGGAAGTAAAAAGTGAAAAAGTGAACCAACGGGCCTTGGTCACAGCCCAGACTCAGGAGCCGAAACTGCCAACCAGGTGTGCAGGATCAGGGCCCAGACTCGGGAGCTGGAACTGCGTGACCATGTGGCCTTCCAGCCTTGTTATAAGGCAAACATCACAGTCAAACTTGCCACACGCAGGTGGCCAATGAGGATACAACACTTACAGAGCATGCTCGGCCGCACACAGGAGGCCAATAGAGTTACAGTCTGTCTCATAGTATCTATTTGAACCAACCTATCATTCTAGTTAGAATTGACGCATGGATTTTGCGGGGCTCACATGATGCAGGTGGATACGCCTACTCATAGGAGGGCATGGGTTTAACCTTGAACGTTCCTTGAAACTTCCATGCTTCAGGTGGTCAAGCAGTTTACACAATCTTATCACAGTGAAGGGGAACTTCCCTGGATAGGGTGGGGGAGAGCTTAGTGAAGATGGAGTTGGCTTCTGCTCTAATCTGATCTGGAGTCAATCTGACGCCCCTCCACAGTTAATGATGGCACTGGTGAGATCTGACCTCCCTATTACAATTAGTATATGTCTAGAATAGTCCTAGCAGATGATCACAATAGCTCAATAGTTCTGTACATATGATCATATAAGATGATGCTAAGCGAAATGAACTCCAAGTTATGGAAACAAGTGGTTTATCATTGTTGTTGCTATTTTTAATGTACTATGTGAAATTATTTCTTTTTTCTTTTTTCTTCCCTATGGTTTAGCCCCTGTTGTCACTGTATTTGATTCCGGTACCCTAGGTATTGTATATATGTTTGTCTAATCAGGGAAGGAAAAGGGAATATAAAAATGAAGAGACAAAGGGTAAAAGGCAAACCAATGCAACAGCAGTACTTAAAAGACAATATGCTGTCAACCAACTGGGGGGGTTGGGGAGGAGGGAAGGTGGGAGAAAATTGAGGGAGAAGGTAACAAATTTGATAAGAGATGTACTCACTACTTTATGTACTTAACTGTAACCCCTCTGTAGATCACCTCACAACGTTTTTTTTTTTTTTTAAATCCTGAAGTGAGAGGCTAAAGGCAGAAGGCAGAAGGCACGAGGATTCCTGGAAAACTAACAGGTATTTCTATTGCAGCTGGGCTGCAGAGTGGGGCTGGAAGAGCTGATGGGACATTTCTGCAGAACAATGCAGCCTTTGCCAGCTCTTGTTGGAGCCGCTGGGCTGTGAAAGACCACTGATAGACATGCAAATCGAGGGGCTGAATAGGTTCCCAGCAGCCACAGGCCACAGGCTCAGGGAGAGCTTGGGGAGATAGCTCAGCGGAAGCCCTGAGCCAAAAATAACGTTTGCACTGTAAGGATATTTAGGTCTAGCTGAAATGAGCCATTGAGGGCTTTATTTTAAAAAAGTGCCAGTAGACTCTAAAAAGGCAGTGACCACGCAAATCTGAAGTTTGCCTTAGTTAATTGTCCAGAGATCCAGAAAACTAATTACAGGTAGTACATTATTTGAAAAACAGAATCTAAGTGATGAGATGCTTTTTCTTCTTCTTCTTCTCCTTCTCATCTTCCTCCTTCTCCTTGCCTTCTGCTGCTGCTAAAAAAAAAAAAAAAAAAAAAATGAAAAGAAGTAGGAAATGCTTTCTTTGTATAAAGGCTCTCTATTCACCTGGGTGGGGACACAGCAGAGGCTGGAGTGCTTACCCCTCCCCAGGGTTTAGAGGGACCTCCAATGCCTGCCAGGGTCTTTTCTTGACCCACCTCTGAGAAGTCTACCCCATGGGACAGAGCATCCCCATGTCCCACCAAGGCTGAGCTCTGAGAAGTCTCACCAGCAGCTCAGGAAGGCCAGTGCCCTATCTGGAGTGCCCCCTCCTGGCTCTGAGTTCAGGGAGTGCTCTCCTGGAACAGGTGGATCTTCCTCTAGGCCACCTGGAGATGTGACAGTGCAGACTTCTGCCTTCCCAACCAGCAAACTGAGTTTTTTTTTTTTTCATTTCTTTATTGTCAGAGTGATATACAGAGGAGTTACAGTTTCATACGTAGGGCAGTGCATACATTTCTTATCCAACTTGTTACCTCCTCCCTCATTCCCCCCACCTCCCCATTTCCCTCTCCCCCCCCCAAGAGTTGTGCAGTTGGTTTACACCATATAGTTTTGTAAGTATTGCTGTTGTATTGGTTTTGTCTTTTACCCTTTGTCTCTCCATTTTTATATTCACTTTCCCTTCCCTAGTTCCAATAAACATATACAATACCCAGGGTACCAAAATCAGTTACAGTGATAGCAGGGGTAAAACCCCAGGAAAGAAAGACAAAAGAAAAAAGGACATAATTTTACATGGTATGTTGAAAATAACAATAACAATGATAAAGCACTTGTTTCCATAACTTGGAGTTCATTTCACTTAGCATCATCTTATGTGATCATATGTACTTAGCTATTGAGCTATTGTACTCTTCTGCTAGGATAATCCTAGATGTGTATTAATTATTCCCTTTGAGGGAAACAATAGAGTCTATGTTTCTTTGGGTGTGGCTCACTTAGTATGATTTTTTTTTCCAAGTCCTTCCATTTTCTTATGAATGGGGCAATGTCATTCTTTCTGATAGAGGTGTAGAATTCCATTGTGTATATGTACCGCATTTTCTTGATCCACTCATCTACTGACAGGCATCTGGGTTGATTCCATGACAAATTGTGCTGCAATGAACATAGTTGTGCTGGTGACTTTAATGTGGTCTTGCTTGTAATATTTTGGGTAGATGCCCAAAAGTGGGGCTGCTAGGTCATAGGGGAGCTCTATGTTTAGCCTTTTGAGGAACCTCCATACTGCTTTCCATTTACAAGCTGCAAATGTCTTTTATTAAAGTAACAGCATAGCTTACTGATTAGAAAGGTATACCTGGTATGTTTTTACTTGACTTTTGAGTTAACATTTGCTGGAGTAGTTCTACTGTTGGGTACCAGGTCCTATCTCAGATGAAGGTGAAATGGTATCTGCAATAGGAAGAACAAGGAATGGCCAGGACAGCCACGGTCAGTTGGATCGCACTAGTGTTTTCCCATAATGTTCACATGTCATGAAATTATTCTTCCTAAAAGGGGAAAATAAGCAGTCAAAATATTCAGGTAATTATCTTTATTTAAACTAAGAATGTGCTTCTACTCACGCATACTGTAAGTAGTAAATAGTTTACAGAACTTCTGGCAACCCAAACCTAGACTAGCTTTCAAAAAAGAAAGATTATAGGAGTTAGAATCTTTCCTATAAAAATCTTTCCTATAAAAATCTTTCCTATAAAAATAGTTGCTTGGTGTAAACACTGCCATTTTAAGGGTAGCAGCCATCTTACAAGAAGCCATATCCTTTTCTTCCCTAACACGTTCTTACTTTGGTCAGGTGTTCTGGTCTTGACTGATTGCTTGGATAGACTTTTAACCCCTTTCAAACTAGCCATTCACAACAGATTATGAACCTAAGTTCTAACCAATTAGAACTAGGAGCAGTAACACATTAGAGATATAACCTGGGCAGACTGCCCACCCAGAGCACATGTTTATTTAACTTCCTGTTCTTAGCACACCCTTCTACAGAAGTAAAAACTTCAATTTGCTGAATTCCTTTCAAGCTCTGCCTGTATTACTGGATGACACCCCAATTCCTGAGATATTTCCAACAAGTAGTCTGAAGAAAGGTCAAAACCTTTTTGTCAATCACATTACCTTCTTTCTTTCTTTCTTTCTTTCTTTCTTTTTTTTGTTTTTTAACATTGCCTTCTTTCTAACTCATGAAATAAAAATCATTCCTCCAAAGTCAGGCATCAGTGCCTCACACTTGTAATCTTAGCTACTCCGGAGGCTGAGATTTGAGGGTTGTTGCTCAAAGCCATCAGAGCAGGAAATTCTGTGAGGCTCTTATCTCCAGTAAACTACCAAAAAGCATGGCTCAAGTAGTAGAACACTAGCGTTAAGCAAAAAGAAATTCAGGAGCAGTGCACAGGCCCTGAGTTTAAGTCCCAAGAGTAACACACACACACACACACACACACACACACACACACACACACACACACCACAATCATCCCTCCAACATACTGAGTAGTTTTTAAATTGATAGATTAAAGTGCTAGAGAGAGACCCCGTGACCTCTCACATGCTAGACAAGTACTCTACCATTAGCTACCTTCCTAGCCCTGTATCATTTTTTTTTAATTTTTGTTTCTGGTTCTTGTTTTCTGCTTTTGTTTTTGTTTTGTTTTTTTTTCATGCCTGTCCTGGCCTTCAACTCGGGCCCTGGGGATTGTCCCTGAGCTTGCTCCACATCTGGATTTTTGGTAGTTTATTGGAAATAAGAATCTTGCTGGCCCTCTTGCCCAGCTGGCTTGAAACAATAACCCTCAGATCTCAGCCTCCCAAGTAGCTAGGATTGCAGGCACCGGAATCTGCTTTTATTTGGTTTTTGTAAGGATCTTATTCCCATTCATCCCAATCTCCTTCCCCAAATCCCTTTTTTCCCTCAGTCTAAAGGCCTAGGAAGTTACAGCCTGAAAGCCTGGGTGGGGTTGACATGTTATGGTGTATCTTGGGAAAAATAGTCCAAATGAGTAACTTCTTAAAAGCATAGGCCAAAGCAAGAAGTTTGATACCAGTTGATTTACATACTGAGTCCTCAAAAGAATCGAGTGCTGAGGATCTAGTTCAGAGGTAGAACACCAGAGGAAAGTGGTGAAACCCCGAGAAGCAAACTCGCCTACACCATGTCAATAACCCAACAGTATCAATGGGAGAAATCGGGGCTGAGAAGAGGAAGGCCTAAGAGATTCTGAGCCCTCTAGATGTCATTGAGCAATTACTCTTTCTTGACTCTGGCAGGAAAGCAGAAGGAAGGTAAGCTTTAGTGCTTTGGGACCAAAGAACATCAAGGCACAGTTGGGGTGAGAAAAGATGGGTTTGCGTAAATAGTTAGATCTTGGGTATTGCAACACCTACCCTTTTTTCTTCCTCTTGGCATGCAGTTAACTAAGAAGCAGACAAATAACTGTCAGAGGAAACTATTAGAAAAGACTACTCTAAGCTAGCAAAGTCTCTCGGGCCTGTAATTCTAGGTACTTGGGAGGTGGAGATTGAAGATGGCACAGACCAACTGAGGGATAATTTTCTTTTGAGAAACTCCTTCTAGGCCAATGGCTAGGTGCAGTGGCCCTTGGCTGTTGTGAGAGATTCTGGGGAAGAATGGCTGGGCTCCAGTGGCTGGCACCTGTCATCCTCAGTGACATGGAGGTGCGACAAGTAGGCCTGAGTAAGGCCTTGTTTCAAAACAACCCAGGCAAAAAGGGCCTGGAACTATGGCTGACCTTGTAAAGTGCTTGAGTTCAATCACTGGTACCGATAATAAAAGAGAGAGGGAAAGGGCAATAAAAACAAAAGAAGAGCCTTCTCTGAGGAAGCCAGACAGATAAGACCTAAAGACTGAGCACTGATGGCTCACTCCTAAAATCGTAACTGCTCAGCAGGTGGAAATCTGAGAATAAAGGTTCGAAGCCAGCCCAGGAAGACAAATCAGAGACTTTTATCTCCACTGAAGGAGCAAAAACAAGTGAGTAAAAAATCTGAGCAAGAGCTCAAGGCCCTAAGTCCAAGCTCCAGTACTGGTTTAAAAAAAAAAAGCCACTGACCTTGGGGCTTCCTAAGTGAAGCAACACAGCCAAACAGCTCAACTTGAAATCATCTTAGATACAGTGCCCTCTCACTTAGTATGAGAGGCCCATGACTCACTGTCAAGTGTCAGGAGACAAATAGGGCCAGAACAAACTGATAAAATCAGCTTTGCAAGTTAGCAGGAAGAAAACTGCAAGAGAAATACAAGAGAATATTTCATCCCCAGAAAAAGGACAGGTAGTATTAACTATCAGCATTTGAGGGTGGGAGAGGAGGGAGACAGAACTTAGAATATTAAAACATAAAAGAATCAGTAGAAGACTTGAAACATCAACTTGGGGCCTTCACTCAGGAAGAAGACCCAAAGATGCCCACATAAGACTTGCAATGGATGCTATGCCCTTAACATGGTGATGCATAACCCTCCCTGCTAAATGTGGGTTAGCCATAGTAACTTCCCTCTAGAGCAGACAATCTGTTAAGGAGGGAAAGAAAGTAACTTTACAGTTTAATTCGAGAGCCAAGTGACCAAGGTAACATCACCAGTGACTATGTTGATAGTACAGACCAGTGTGCTGGATATAGTATACTAAAAAGGGTATTTTACTTCTGGTACAACGCCCCACTCTAATTATGACAAAGACATCTGACAAATTTTGATTAAGAGAAATTGAAAACCGTCAAAATTATAAAACAAGGAGAGAATGAGAAGTCACCATGGCCAGATGAAAACTGAAAAGATTTGCCAACTGAGTAGCAGGACAGTACCTTGGAGGAGATTCCAGAACAGAAAGTGAACAGGAAAGCAAAGCTAAGGGCATCTGAATAAACTATAAACTTTGGTTAGCAATAATACATTAATGAACATTATTTTGTTACCATTAATTTGCTCAGTAATTGTAACAAATGTAACATACTTGTGTAAGACACAAATAATACAGGAAAACTGAGCATGGATTACTGTGCCATTGTCAATCTGTTCTCTAAATCTAAATATTCTCTAACATAATAAGTTTCCTTTAAAAAGTGAATTAAAGGCAGATGAAAAAGAATCAGAACCAGTTCCAGTGGTTCACACCTGTAGTGCGAAGTCAAGATTGTGACATTTGTAAATTGTGGTTCAAAGCCAGCCTAGAAAAGTCTATAATTAACCAGCAAAAATCCAGAAGTAGAGATGTGCTCAAGTGGTAGAGCACCAGCCTTGAGTGAAAAAGCTAAGTGAGAATACAAGGCCCTAAGTTCAAGCACCAGGACTGGCACACACACACACACACACACACACACACACACACGGAGAGAGCAGAGAGAGAGAGAGAGATTAAAAAAACATGAAATTAGAGAACAAAGTGAGAATTGAAGGATTCATAGAGGAGTTCTAAAATCTAACCATCTTCTTTGTTTCTATCAAAACAGAAGTGGGAGAATGGAAAGGAAAATATCAAGGCAATAATTTTTTAAAAGTTGAGTTTTTATATTGAAAGGGTCTCACAAAGTACCCAGATAAGAACTTGAAAGTAGACCATCTTGTTTATGCACATCATTGTGGCAGAAACTTCATAGAGGAAAAGTGGTTTTCCCTATAAAAAGCCAAAACAACATTGACATCAGACTTCTCAACAGAAATACTGGAAGATAATGCAGCAGTTCCTTCAAACTTCCGAGACAATATTGCAAAGCTGCTGCAATCTCTTCTCAATATACCATAGAAGTAACAAAATCTATGTTGACTTACCCATATACTGGTCACATTAATCTTGATCACCTGCTCAAATTGTTGTCTGTTAATTTCCTCTGCTATGAAAACCATCCTTCTTTTTTGATGTTCAGTGTCCATTTTATTGGAGATATTGTCAATTGTATAACATTCTGTCCCTTTTCAAACTTCACAACATTGGTATCTACTGACTTCCCATATCAACTACTCTGGGCTGGGGATGTAGCTCAGTATTAGAATACTAGCCTAGCATGAGAAAACCCCTAGGTGTCAATCCAAGTACTTCAAAGAAAAATGAAAAAAACAACCACAAAAAAACTATCATCATGATGTTTGCCTAGTAATGTTACTATTAATTTTTAAAACTTCCCTTTCTCCTCTATATATGTTTTTTTCCACTTATACAATGTACTTGAAATTTGTATTTCATTCAAAAGATTGTAACCAATACTCATTGATGATTTCAATGTCATGTTGTCCTAAATTTTGCTTTCTAATATAACACAATATTCCAGGCTCACCTGGTACTTCCCTTGCCCCAGCCTCAATTCAGCCATTTTTCCAAGGGGATGCATACATATACACCCATAACCATCTATATTTGGAGACGTATACACATCTATGCCCAGGAGTCCATGATGGTACTTCTTTTCAATTCCAATCCAACACTCCAAAATTGTCCATACTTGTAAATTCCTCCTCATCTCTGTCTCTCCTTGTTTATTTGCTTTATTCATCTCAATCCACATCAGTTCACTCCTCTTCTCCAATCCACATGCTAAGAAATGTGTTTGCCATCAGTCCCTATATTTTATGGCAGAGCTTTAGCTAGCCAAAAGGAAATAGATCTCTCCCTTTTCTTTCCAATTACAAGATTGGTAGGAAAGAGTGAATAGTCCAGTCTCTTCTATGTGCCTAAAAGTGGCCTGGGTGTCAGGTTATATTGTACAAGCCTTGCTTAGTGAATGCAGTAGAGGTGAATCTGCTCCCAGAAATGGGCTGATATAGCTCCTAAAAGCAATGGTCTGGAGAGGGTTTCTAAAGAAGGAAAAGCACTAGATTTCTCTCATAGGCTGAGAACTGAGCTATCACTCACTCATAGTCTGGGGGGGCATACTGGCAGCAGTGCTTCAATCTGTCACACAGCTCTTACTCAAAGATTCCTAGTACAGTAAACAAACCCTCATAGGGTCTGTGAGAAAGCAAAACAAAATGAGAGAAAAAGAAACTCAATCCAAAGATTCAAGAACAGAACACATTTCTGCAAATTATTTAATACAATGATCAGGAAAACATTTCATAAAAGTTTTCAATAATTATTTTTAAAAGTGCAAAAATAAACTCAAGTATTCTTAAGGGAAAAACATAGAAAAAGATTAAAGGAAAGCAAGATGAGGTCAATAGAATATAGGTGAGATGAGAAAGATAAAGAAAAAAAATAGTGTATCGGCTAATCAAGCCAGAATATAGAATGAGAAAACACCTAAGGAGAAACAGAAAGAAAGGAAGGAAGGAAGGAAGGAAGGAAGGAAGGAAGGAAGGAAGGAAGGAAGGAAGGAAGGAAGGAAGGAAAGAAGGAAGGAATGAAGGAAGGAAGGAAGGAAGGGAGGGAGGGAGGGAGGGAGGGAGAGAAAGAGAGAGGAAGGAAGAGAGGGAGGGAGAGAAAGAGAGAGGAAGGAAGAGAGGGAGAGCAAGAAAGGAAGGAAGGAGGAAGGAAAGAGAGGGAGGAAGGAAGGAAGAAGAAAGGAAGGAAGGAAGAGAGGGAGGAAGGAAGGAAGAAGGAAGGAAGGAAGGAAGGAGGAAGGAAGGAAAGAAGGAAGGAAGGAAGGAAAGAAGGAAAAGAAGAGAAGAGAAGAGAAATAACCAACTCTTGGAGTTAGGGGCATGGCTCAGTTGGTAGAATGCTAGCTATGGAGTAAAATCATTAGGTACCAAGTTTGCGTCACAATCTCAGCAAAAAAAAAAAAAATTAAGAAGAAATGTATCAGTGAATGTATCAGTGAATATTTATTTCTAGACCAAAGCCAGTTGAAGCATAAATGACCAAATATCTGTAATGCAAATGATTATCAAAACTAAGGATTAGAATTAAGTCTCACTAAAAATGAAAGCTAGAACAAATAATTTTCCATAAAGTCTCATCTTGCTTGACAACAAAAATACATTCTTCACTGGGTGATTTTGTGATAGTGTTAATATTCATTGGAATGTTAACATTCATCAGAACGTTAACACACAAACTAGAGTGGCAAGTCCTGATGAGAAAACATAATGCTACCCAGCCTCCATTGTATGTGTGATCCCTTAATGACCAGAGTATTGCTGCATATTACTGCATATTTTTTAAATATATATAAGCAGAACACATTAAAAAGCCATTTCCCACAAAAGGTATAGGAACACACACTGAGAAAATAAACCCCAGAAAAGGCAAATATCAGTAAGCTAAGAATCAAGTAAATATACCCTAGGAACTTCAAACTATGAAATATGGATAACTTTCCTCTAAAAATCTTAGGAATAGTATGTTTTAATAAAAAGATTATCTTCAAAGGAATAATTCGAAAGCTTATAGCGCTCTTGACAATTCTGTGTGATACTCCCACATGCCAGAAGAAAACTACATGATGTATGAGAAGAAGTTTTAGTCCTGAAATTAGTCCAAGGACAAGGGGAATAACCATACAGAGACAAGGGTGTGATTAGTGAGCAAGGCGATACGCACATTCCCTGTGCCTTGTAAATGGAAGCTCCAGGAGGCAGACGGACGCTTGAAATGTTGACTGAACAGTCACAACAGACGAAGAGTTCAGTATGAAGAACTAAATGTTAAAGGTTACACTGAAACAGATGTATAATATAAACAAAAAACAATTTAGAAACAATTATCTTTTGGTTTCACAGATGAATTCTTTCAAACTTTTAAGAACAGATAATTCTCATGCTATTTAAGCTTCTTCAGAGCATATGAAAATATGGAAAGCTTCCCAGTTAATTTTATAAAGCCTGCATAACTTTCAAACAAACCTAAGAAAGCACTAGAGCAAAACTACAAGCAAATGCCATTTGTTATTTTAATCCAGCTAAAATATTGCAATGAAGCCAGCAGAGTACTTAAAAAATAATATTCCATGACCAACCAAGATTTGTTCCAGGAATGAAGATGATCCAACCTTATTAAATCAATATATATTAGCACAATAATTAGCCAAACATATGAATATCTTGGGAGAAGTTAAAAGGCATTTAAAAGAATTTAACAGGCATTCCTGATTTTTTTTAAACTGGAAATAAAAGTGTACCCTTAACCTAACCAAGAAAATTCATCTTAATAACATTCTACTATTGTATTCTGTGATTTGATTTTAGACAAATCTCTCTCAGAGTCAAGAGCAAGATATAAATCCTAGTAATCACCATACCCTACAGGAAAGATGGTGATTAATAGCATAATTACTAGTAATTAAATATGGTATATGTATATATATGTGTGTGTGTATATACATATATGATTGAAATTTTTTAAATTAGATAAAACATGGCATAAATCAAATTGGAAATATTAAAAGTTGGACTGAATAAAAATTAAACTGTTTATGTGGGAACTGCTCATTTGATACAAGAGTGCAGCTTTAATATTGTTCAGCAAAAAAATAAAGATGAAAACAGTAATAAAATATAGTAATAATGAAATAGTCAACTCATGAAGCCAGAGCAGACACACAATCATAAATCAATGGAAGGAGGAAAAGAATAAAGTTACAAGCTAAAATGAAATGAAACAAAAATTATAGTGAGTATTAATACTGCAACAAGATTTTATATACAATAGAATATATCTGCAACAAAATTAATCAAGAAAATGAAGAAAAGGTACAAGCTAATTATAACTAAAAAAAGACAGATTCTCAGAAAAATTTGAAAAAGATTTTAAGATAATAGGAATAAATACTAACTTTTGAAAATGTAGATAAATTAGTAACTTTTTATTTAAAAACATCTTGAAAAACCAAAATTATGTTAAGAAGAAATAGAAAGTCTTAACAAACAAAAAAACGGCAAAATAAAAAACAAAAATATAAATTGATAACCAAAACCCTTCCCCTAGAAGAGGAAAAGGCCAATGTCTTATCAGTGTCATTTCCAGATCACCCCAGGACCCGATCTTATCATTATATGCTGAAAAAAAAAATTTGTTTAAAATCAACCTACTTATGTTTTAAAGAATATTCTTAGGAATGTGGGAATAGGAAATGATTTTTAAATTTCATAACCTGAAATATTAAACACATTATGAAATCCTATTCACCATCACAACTAATGGTAAAATAGCAATACAGTTAGGAATGAAACAAAGATCCCCTAACATCGCCTATAGCCAACATTAGACAATAAGTCTTAGTGCAATGAGACAGAAGAATAAAGCAAAGAAGAATAAAAAAATGAAGATTTTAAATGCCTTTATCCCAGATGGTATAATTGGCTGCATAGAAAACAAACGTAAGAATTCTACAAAGTATTATGACTGAAGAGATGCATAAATAAGATCTAAAATGAATAGTTTGCACCACCATGATTGAAAAACAAATCTTATTCAAAAGCAAAATGAAAATTATAAAGAATTTATGAATAACAAAAATGAGTCAAATGCATTTATTGAAAAACTGAGGCATTAATAAATAACGTAAGTACTAAATTCATGAACAAAACAGCTCAGTATTAGCCAGGCACCAGTGACTTAGGATTATAATATACAGTAGGTTAGAACCTGGTGCATACAGATTCAAAACCAGGCTGAGCAGAAAGAGTAGTTGCGATTCTCTCTAATTAACCATCAAAAAGCTAGGCTGCATGCATGGCTCAAGTGGTAGAGAGCCAGCTATGTTTTAAGCCCTGGTACCTACACACACACAAAAAAGGTTTGGTATTATTAAGATGTTATTTACTCAAATAAAATCCATACATTCAGTATAATTTCAATCAACATTTTCTATAATTTTCTATATATTCCATAGAAGATCTGAAATAGAAATGAAAAACATAACATCACAAATAAATATAAAGCTATAATCATTAAAATAAAATAAATCTTCCTTAAATATTACACACACACACATACACACACACACACCTCACATGTATGTTCTGTTTAGCAAGTTAAAAATCACATTCATATGTTCATGGAGACTTGTTATACAAGAGACAATATGACACATCAGCAAAGCACAGATTAATTATTTAGTAAATAGTGATATTAACTTAGAAAATAGAAACTCTTTCTCTCTACACACAAAACATTCTATTCTAAGTGAATTAAAACCTAAATATGAAAAGCAAAAAAAAAAAACTTTCTGAAGGCAACACAAGATTTTTCTGACCTCACAAAAAAGTAAACCATATCAAAAGACTAATAAACTTGATCCAGATCTAAGTTAAAACAGTATATTTTATTTTTAAAAATGTACATTTCAAAACAGGATTGAAGTCAGCATTTCCAAAAGGCTTACCAACCAACTTAAGGGGGAAAATAGACAACAGGAAAATGGGTCAGACATGTGAACAGGCACTGTATGAAAAAGAAAAGATAAATGGTTAGGATAAGAAAAACAGTCATGGGGCTGGGAATATGGCCTAGTGGCAAGAGCGCTTGCCTTGTATACATGAAGCCCTGGGTTCAATTCCCAAGCACCACATATATAGAAAATGGCCAGAAGTGGCGCTGTGGCTCAAGTGGCAGAGCACTAGCTTTGAGCAAAAAGAAGCCAGGGACAGTGCTCAGGCCCTGAGTCCATGCCCCAAGACTGGCAAAAAAAAAAAAAGAAAGAAAAAAAAAGAAAAACATTCACCTAGCCAACAATTAGGAAATCCTAAATTAAAACATGGGGAAGGCTCTATCTCAAATCTAGCATACCACAAGGTTTGAAAACAATTGGCAAGACTCGAAGAGCAATGAGAGCTCTACCACAGAAAGCAACTTGAAACTCATAACATTAGAACAGTAGGTCTTCAACTAGAACTTATACTTGCATATATAAATATATATATATATATATGCATATAGACAGAAACTTTCACAGACATATTATACAGAGACATGTTCAAAAACATTAATTGCAGCCAGGTGCTAGTGGCTCACACCTGTAATCCTAGCCACTCAGGAGGCTAAGCTCTGAGGATCATGGTTTGAAGTCAGATTGGGCAAGAAAGTCTGTGATACTCCTGTCTTCAATTAACCACCAAAAAGCCAGATGTGGAGCTGTGGCTCAAGTGGTAGAGTGCTAGCCTGGAGCAAAAAGTTTAAAGTTCAAGTGCCAGACTGACACACACACACACAAAATTAATTGCAATAATGATTATCACTTTGAAGTGGGAAAAAGTAATTTTCTAGCAGCCAAATAATTTGTGAGATATTTACTGAAGAAGTCAAATTAACTAGAACTAACTACATAGACCAATGCTAGATATTTTCATCTAAGCACCAGAGGCTCATGCCTATAATCTTCGTTACTCAGAAGGCAGAGGGTCAGACGACCAAGACATGATAATTAATCTCTAACCAGCCAACCACAAGCAACCTGAGCACGTATAAGATCCTTAATTCAATTCTTTGTAATGAAAAATAGAGGATTTCAAAAGTATAAAATTGATAACTAAAAAAAGAAAGTTGCAAAATGATAACTACAAAATAATATGTCCATGAAATTCAAGAACACACAAAATAATACATTTTGCTGGCACCTTTATGTATTAGCATAAAATCAAAAGACAGCTAGAAATTATAAGCATTCTTAGAGAAATGTTCCTTTGGGGAGGGAGAAAATGAAGTCAGGGATCAGTACACAGGAACCGTCCACTGTATCAGAAATGTCAACACATTTTCAAAACCCAAAATAAACACAAGATTTACTGAGAACGGTGTTGGATAAATAGAAGCTTGTGTAATATTCTCTGTTGTCAGAATGACTTCAGTCTCCATGTCTGTCAGTAAAGAGCTATCCAACTGTGCCAGGACCTAAGAAAGATCACAATGTAATCTGCAAGGAAATAGACTTAAACATGGAAAGGAAACTGGGCAGGAGGCTGCAGATTTCATACCAGACAGTGGGGCTAAATAATGATAAAATTTAAACCTAGAAAAGAGTGCTCCCTGCCCAAGGATACAGACCGGATGTCCCTGTTTTCAGTGACAGTGGCGAACTAAGTCCGTGTGTCACCCATTGGCTCCAAGGGAATTAGACCTAGTGTCTGGCCAAGCTCCTGGGCCACAGGCAACTCTATTCTACTGAAATCTCTCCTCCAATTTTACTTATTTATTTTATCTCTCCTCTAATTCTATTTTAACAAATAACTCCTATTGGCTTAGGATGGTAATACATTGTTTTTTCTTTTCTGAGTATCTTTTAACTCAAGAAAGTTTAAAAAACAAATATAGAGATGACAAAATAAATCCAACTATTGTTTTAATACTTTTTTGTTATGTTTAGGAATATGCTTTTAATTTGTTGGTATTTAAAGTTATGAAGGACTTTGGAGTTTAGGAGACTATTGGAAAATGTCAAAAGATTAGAGTTGTGATTTCATTGTATAATTTGCACTTGAGAGATATATTTCATAATTACATAAGATTTTAAGTGGAACTGGCATTTACCGTATTTCAGTTTCTTCTACCAGACTTTAGAGAAGTTCAGTATTTGGAGGATTATACTAGATAGAGGAATTTTAAAACATGAATATAAAATTAGTTATGTTAAAGCTTATAAATACAGCTTTAAAGATTGAAGGAGTTTAAGTAACTGGTTGTAAATAGGACTAATTGTTCAGGAGGATTAGTTAAATGTCATCAAAGATAAATGTTTTGCTTATATTTCACTTATTTTATTACTATGTTTGTAAATTGAACTTAGATGATTAAAGGAAAAAAATCTAGCACTTACAATTTTAACAAATCAGACACTTATGTTAGCATCTTAAAACAACGCTTCATATGCATAAACATTATTTCCTTAAGAATAATCAAAAAACTTCATTAGTAGACTGTAAGTGTTCTCAAAATGCAAAACAAATTCTCTCAGCCAGGTGCTGGTGGCTCACACCTGTAAACCTAACTACTCAGGATCTGAAGCTATCTTAGGCCGGAAAGCCTGTATTTTCTTATTATCTTATCTCCAATCAACCATCAAAAAACTGGGATTGGAGATGTGGCACAAGTGGTAGAGTGCTAGCCTTGAGGGGGGGAAAAAGGCCTAGAAAGAGCATCCAAGCCCTGAGGTTTAAGCCCCAGCATCCTCACCACACACACACACACACACACACACACACACACACGTCCTTTCAAGTTTTGATTGTTGGGTTGTTTTTTCAGCTAAACTAAAAAGAAGTTTGGGCTATATGTAAGTGAAAAATTACAAAATTTATATTTACCGTAGCTAACATATGGAACCAACCCAGATTCCCCTCAGTAGATGAATGGATCAAGAAAATGTGGTAATATACATGATGGAATTCTATGCTTCCATCAAAAAGAATGACATCGCCTCATCAGTAAGAAATGGAAAGACTTTGAAAAAGTCATATATTAAGTGAAGTGAATCAGATCCAAAAAAAAAAAAAATACCCATAGATTCCATGGTTTTCCTCATTGGTAATAATCATCACATTCTCCAGGAGAGAAGAGAAGGAAAAGCCCATCTTCTCAAAAAGGAAATAAAGAGTCTGTTCTCCTCAGACTCACAATACACCTCAACAAAACAATATAACAAGATTTTTTCATGAACAAAATTACTCAAGATTTCTCAAAACTAAAGAATTAAGAATTGAAAAAAAAAAAAAAAGAAATACAGCTTGGTGTGCCAAATATTAACAAGTGGCATGGAGCTCAGTGCTTTTAAAGGATGAACTTGGAGCAACAAGGGACTAGAAACACAGAGGACGCTCAGACACAATATGTGTGCATCTGTGTCTGCCAGCAGCTCTGTGAACACAAAACGGAAGGAAGGTGTGCTTGCAGAGCCCTCCTCCCACCCCCTCGGTTTCATTCCAAGAAGAAGCCTGGCTGCAGGGAGCTGTGGGCAGCCTTCGGTTCTTTCCAGGTGGTTGGGCTGAGGGTCTCATTTGCTGGCCAAGACACCCTCAATCCTGCAATTTCATAGGCTGGCTTTCCTGAAGAAAGCAAGAGGTCCAGGGAATGCCTGTCAGATGGACGTCACACCTCTCGTACCATTTGCCATATTGTCTTCAATACAGTCCAAGATGAAGGTAGAGATTACACCTCCAGAGGAGATGACATAGGAGGTGAACACCAAGAAGTGGGAATTATTAAGGACCTTTTAGGAAGCTGCCTACCATAGAAAGGAAATTTACAGTTGGTGGAAATGTATATCGTCATCAGGGATTTAAACCTAATAGCAAAGAGTACTCTCAAAATGAGTATATTTCAGGTATGGATTTGGGGGTTATTTTTGTTTGTTGAGGTTTTTTGTTATGGTTGTTTTTGTTTGTTTGGTGCTAATCCTGAGGCTTTAACTCAGACCCTGAGCCTTTTTGCTTGAGGCTACACCCTATCACTTGAATCAGCGCTCTACTTCTGGCTTTGGTGGTTAATTGGAAATATGAATCTCAGGGTCTTTTCTTCCCAGGCTGGCTTCAAACCATGACCCTCAGATTTCAGCCTCCTAAGTAACATTACAATTATGAACCACCAGCACCTAGCTTAGATCTGGGTTTGTTTTTTTAAGTCAAGTTACTAGAAAAACAACAGAGATTAATCTAAAAATTTTCTGTATTTTTTTTTGGTCTTTTCTTTTTTGGTACTGGGGATCGAACCCAGGATGTTGCACTTGCTAGGCAAGCGCTTTGCCACTGAGCTACATCCCAGCCCTCTAAAATTTTTCTGTAAAACACAAATCACATTATTACCAGAAATCCAGCCGCCTGAACTTAATGCTGACTCACAAATAATGCAAGCAGAGTTTGGGAGAAAAAGTTAAAGGTTTGTTAACTTTGCCAGGCAAATGAGGGCTGTATATAGTTATCTGCAGAAAAAGTATAGTTGTATCCTCTAGAGAGGATAATGAGACTTTAAACAAAAGTCCAGGAGCACAGGCTTCAAGCTGTTTGAGCTGAGGCACAAGTGGCCTTGTGTTATTCATTTTCTAATGTGCCATAATTAGTCTCCAGGGTTATATTCTTTGCTGTCTTGAATGTTCCTTCACTCCTGTGTGCAGGAAGTGAAGGAGAGGAGTTTGATAATCTTGCTTAGAGCTATAAAGAAATTCTTGAGTTCCTGCGTGTGTGTGTGTGTGTGTGTGTGTGTGTGTGTGTGTGTGTGTGTGTGTATGAATGAAAAAAAATGAAGGCAAGATACAGAAAGCACAAGGACAAACTTGGGTAACTGAAAGCATCTTAGTTATTGAGCTAAAACTACAGTTGTGAGCATGTTAAGCTGTCTGTTCTTGTTGCAACATGACAGCCTCCAGTCAGCCAATGGGTAGGTGTAGAGGTAATAGTTTCTGCCGTTGAACCAGTGCTTCGAGGCTGGGTGGCAGAGTGTGACCTGCACAGGCCAGGCAGCTTTTCAGGGCCTTGGAAGAGGAGAGAAGCACAATGGCTGCAAGAGAAGTTGGTGGCCAAGGAGGAGAGACCCCAGCTGACTTCCAGTACCCCATTCCCCTTTGATTTTTCCAGAGTACTTTCGAGAAAGAGGTGACCCATTTCCAGGTTCCAGGTAGTAGATGAGAAGAGGTGCTAGGAAAAAAAACCTTTCGAGATAGCCTTAAAGATAAAATAAGTGAATAGAGAGAGAAACAGACATTGGTAGAAACTGGCAAACTCTAGGTCTTCATAACTACACTGTATCTGGTAACCATCAACAACTCTACATTGCTCTATACCAAAGCAACAGCAGAATGTTAGTTTTTGCTTTAGAAAGCCCAAGATAGTATCCTATCTTTTAAAAGATGCACGTTTAAAAACCTCACCAGCCAGTCAGACAGGAGGAAGGTCATTAGGCCTCAATCTAAATAAGCAATAAAATGTGTGAATGAAGTGATGGAGGATTCTTAGCCAACAACTCCTACTTGGGACTCCCCACTCACTTCATGGTAGCCTGAAAGACATCGCCAACATCCTGTAGTAAACTGTATGCACTGAAAGAAAATCTTCAATACACGAGAAAATAAACTGCTCAGCACCAACCAGGAAGTCTGGCCCTCAGGAATGCACTCCAATGGTGATGACACAAGGGCCTTCTCTATGAAGGATTTATCACAAGCTCCTTTTCAAGAAACTGACCTTCCAGAATTTGGAGAATCATTTCAAGTAAAAGACCCAGCATCAGCTATTCGTCAAGATGCACTGGGATGTGATTTCAACTCAGGTAAAGCTAAGTCTACCAGTCATGTGTCTCTCTGCCACTATTAAAGAACATTTTAATAGACTGAGTGAACTCCATCCCTTGGAGGGTTTTGAAGCCAATCATTCGGCACAGCACTCTTTGGAGTTGGAGCCAGCCCCAGGCAAAAGTGCAAGACCCTATCTAAAAAATAAAGAAAACAAAAAGGGTTGGAAGCATAATGGCTCAATTAGAACATCTGCCTATTGACAAATTTAAAGACCTGGAAATAAATCAAAGCACATTCTTTGATCACAGTGAAATTAAACCAGCAACCAATAGCAGAAAGACAGATGGAAAATCCTAAAATATAATGGAAGTTAAACGAAGTACTTCTAAATACCACATAGGGTCAAAGAAGCTATCCCAAAAGAAACTTTCAAATATTTTGAACTAAATGAAAATGAAAATGCAACTTATCCCAATTTATGAGATGTGACAAAATCTGTGCCCAAAGAAAAGTTCACAGCCATCAGTGTACATATTACATAGGAAAGATCTAAAGCCACCTGTTTCAGCTTCCTTAGTGCTCTAAGGAAAGATGGACAACATAAGCATGAAATAAGCATTAAAAGAAGAAATAATACAAATTAGAGTAGAAATCAGTGAAGCTGGGAAGATGACAGAAAAAGAAAAGAAGGAGCTGCTCCTTTGAAAAAATTAATGAAACTGATTAACTTCCTTTTTGGTGTGGACGGTACGAGAGTCAGAACTGAAAGCCTTCCGTTGGTTTAGCTTGTTAGCTCATGGCTAGCTGTACCACCTGAGCCATGTCTCTAGCCTTACATTTGGCTAGTTATTCTGGAGCTGTACTCCTGTGTAGCTAGGATTATCGGCATGAGTTACCAGCATCCACCTGAGATTGATTCACTTTACCCAAACAAAACAAGATTAGAAGGAAGATGACGTAAACCACTAACATCGTAATTGAAAGGTCATCTACTGATCCAACAGACATTAAGAAGAAAAGAAAGATTATAAATAATTCAGTGCCTGAAAACATAATAATTTTCAGGAAAATGATTTATTCCTTGAAAGACACAAACTACCAAAATTCATACCAAGAAGTAGATAATTTCAGTACGCTATTAAATGAATTGGAACAATAATAATTTTCTAAAAAGTAAAACCGGGCCAAGATGGCTTCACTGATAAATTTTGCAAATATATAAAGAAGAAATGACAGCAATTCTTCACAACTTCTTTGAGAAAAATAAAATTCTACTTGACTCACTCTTTGAAGCTAGAATTACTCCAAATATAAGACCAAATTAAGAAACTGTAAAAAAGAAAAACTATACATAAGTAGCTATTATAACTACTGATGCAAAGATACTCAACACAATATTAGCAAATTGAATTCAACATGTAGAAAACGATTTACCTTTTAACAAAGTGTGATTTGTTACAGTAATACAAGAGTAGTTCAACATTTGAAAATCAAACAATGTACTTTGCTACAGCAACAGTCTAAAGAAACATATTCGTTCAATTGTATCAGTCAGTTGTGGAAAAGCATTTGGCAAAATTAAACACGCATTCGTGATAACCAAGAACGGAGGAAAACTTCCAGTTCATGAGCATCAAGAGCAGCAAGACAAAGAAAGGAAACTGAAGCTGTAATCATTGTCTTTTTACTTGGTTTCTTTGCTTTTGCAAATGAGATCTGTTTATGTAAACCATTCTTGCTCTGGCTCACAATCTTCCTGCCACAGGCTCCCAAGTGCTGGGATTACAGGCCCACACCAATGCATCCAGCCAAGCCAGTACTAGTCATAACAGTGAGAAACTAGATACTTCTCCCCTAGAAAGCAAGAAGATATACTTAGGAGATAAGTCCAAATATGTACGTCCAAACAACTAATGAACTATTTATCAAAATAAATACCGAGGCAGGGAGCCAATGGCTCAGACATGAAATCCTACCTATTCAGGAGGCTGAGATCTCAGGATCACAGTTCAAAGCCACTCCAGGCAGGAAAATCTGTAAGACTCTTATCTCCAGTTAAACATTAAAAAAAAAGAAAGAAAGTGAAGGTGTGGCTAAAGTGGTAGAGCACTGACCCTAAGCATAAAGGCTCAGGGACAGTGCTGAGACCCTGAGTTGGAGCCCCAGGACGGCACACAAAAATAAGTGAATAAATAAGTAAATAAATAGATACCAGGAAGTAGAAACATGTTTGGGGGAGGAAGGAGAAAAGAGGGTACACAAATAGAGGGAGGAAAGGTGAGCAAATCCAATCTTTATAGCCAATGTACATTGTGCAAACCATGAACTACCATAACTTGAGGGGAGAAATAAAGGAGAACAATGGAAGGGATGGTATTAACTAAGATATAGAATTTTAACCTCTTTGTATATCTATTTAATAATAAAAAAGAAAAAGCTAGCTCCACACAAAAGCTTGTAAACAAATGTTCATAGCAGTATTATTCATAAGAGCCAAAAATATAACTTGATCATAAAAAGAAAATTCCTTCTAATTTTACCCTCACAATTACTAGAATGCCCACCTTAACTATATTTTTTTTTTTTAAAGTTGAGAACCTTGCCTGGCAATAGTGGCTCACATTTCCTAACTACTCAGGAGGTTGATATCTAAGAATTATGGTTCAAAGTTAGCCTGAGCAGGAAAGTCCATGAGACTCTTAAGTGAGTTAACCACCAAAAACCCAGAAGTGGAATTGTGGGTCAAGTGGTAGAACATCAGCCTTAATATCAAAGCTATAAGACAGGAACCAGGCCTTGAATTCAAGTCCCAAAACACACACACACACACACACACACACACACACACACACACAACTAGTAAGTGATTATAGCAAAGTGTCAAGATACAAAACTAATATGGAAAAAGTATTTTCTGTTCCTATAGACATGCAGTCAACAGTTGCAATTGGTTTAAAACATAATGTCATAAATAGCAGCACCAAAAATAAATGTCTATATAGAAATCTACATATATAGATGATTACATGTAAAATTATAAGCCTGGTGAACAAAACTGAAGATCTAAATAAATTCACATTCATATATTGGGAGACTCAGTACTGTCAAGATGCCAATTCTTGGGCTGAGGATATGGCCTAGTGGCAAGAGTGCTTGCCTCCTATACATGAGGCCCTGGGTTCAATTCCCCAGCACCACATATACAGAAAATGGCCAGAAGTGGCGCTGTGGCTCAAGTGGCAGAGTGCTAGCCTTGAGCAAAAAGAAGCCAGGGACAGTGCTCAGGCCCTGAGTCCAAGCCCCAGGACTGGCAAAAAAAAAAAAAAAAAAAAAAAAGATGCCAATTCTTCCCAACTTGATTCAGTACAATCAATTCAGGTGAATCTATAGAATCATTGAGATTCCAATTAAAATCCAAAGGCCATTTTGTAGATATTGACCCAGAGTAGCCAACCTAGTACCAAAGAAAAAGGAAAAAATTAGAGAAGTGATAGCACCCAATTTCAAGACATACAATGAAGTGACAGCCACCAAGACAGCCTGGTTCTGATGAACAGTGAGAGAGATAAATTAATGGAACACATGCCAGGTCATACGCAAGTACACATAAACATATTAACCTTAGTATGGTATATTCAAGTAGGAATCCAAATGGTGTAACTCCTTAAAAAAAAAAAACAACTCACAGTCCACAAAGTGAATACCAAGAAGCAGATGCCTGAGATGGGGTTGGGGTGGGAGACGTGGGAAGATGGGAGATGAATGAAGAGAGGATGAGCGGAGAATTTAGTCATACAATATATTTGCTATGATGGGATTGAGAGGGATGGGAGAATTATGAAAGGGGTGATATTGATCAGGATGCATTACACCTATATACTGACCTGTTGAATAGTAACCCCTTTGTACAACTACTTAAAGATAATAAAAATAAAATATTTAATCATTTAGTTGAACTGACAGATGACCAGTAATAGGACTATATAAATATATAGTCAGTCAGTCTTTAAGAAGAAATGACAATTCTGTGGATAAAAGTCTCTCCACTAAATGCTTCCTTATCAATTTGGCCTCCTATGTGAAAAAAGGAATTTAAACTCAGACCTCTCTCTAATTTGAAGAGGATTATAGAGTTAAAACCTACAACTGTAAAGATCCCAGGACAAAACATAGAGAATCTAGGCAACCATAGACTTAAAGATCAGTTTATAAGTTCACCACCAAAAGCAAAAATCCATAAAAGAAAAAAAAAACTTGTCAAGTTGGACCTTAAAATTATAAGCTTTTGCTTTGTAGCAAAGAACTACAAGAGAATGGAAAACCCATAGAATGGAAAAACTATGTTTTACATATTACAAATGACTGATATCCATAATATATGAAGAACTCATATAATTCAACAAAAATAAACAACTCAACTAAATAATAGTTTAAAGATAAGAACATAAAAAGATGCTCAAACTTAGAAAACTATAGTGAGCTATCTCTACAGGCCTACTAAAAAGGCTAAAACTCCAAACTAACGACATCAAATTTTGAGGAGGATGTAGAACAAGAAAGATACTCATTTACTGCTAGTAGGAGTACAAAATTATATGACCACTTTAAAAGACACTGGATTTTTTTTTTTACAAACACAAATATGTCTTAAACATACAACTAGGAAATCACACTCCCACGTATTTACCTAGACAATTTGAAAACTTACATCCATACAAAAACTTGTGCATGAATGTTTTAGCAGTTTTATTCATAACTGCCCCCAAACAGGAAGCAATAGACATGTCTTTCAATGAGTGAGTGGATAAACAATGGCGTATCCATATAGCGCGAGGTTATTCAGAGAAACTAAAAACTGAGCTAGCACATCACAAAAGACATGGATGAACCTTAAAGGCATATTGCTAAGAGAATGAACATAATCAAAAGGCTATCCATCATAGATTTCAATTATATAACATTCAATTAAGAGCAAAAATATTAAAACTCCCAGAGGCTCATGCCTATAATCTTAGCTACTCAGATGGCTGAGATCCAGAAGGATCAAGGTTTAAAAAGTCTACAAGATTGTAGCTCCAAAATAGTCAGCACAAAGCTGGGCAGAAGTTGTGGCTCAAGTGGTAGAACATAAACTAAGCAAGCAAGCTAAGTGATTAAGAAGTTTTGTGTTCAAACTGGGGTGGCAAAATACAAAACATAAAACTATAAGGACAATAAATAATAATAATAATAACTGGCTCCAGTACTTATCTCCAGGGGGATAAGTACAGGGTTGAATAGATGACACACATAAGCCCTAGGTCAATGAGAATATTGTGTAGAACATTGTAATGGTGGATACATGACAGGAATTTGGTAATCCTTGTAGAATAATATTGCATGAAGAGGAAACATTAAAATATGCAGTTTTTTTGTTTGAAGGTCAAATCATTTGGAAGGAGAACTCCAATGTCTGTGGAATATGGCAGGAAAGTTAACACAGGAGTTTGGTTTGAAGCCAGGCTCACCATGCAGATATCTAGCACCAGGCAACAAAACCAAGTCCTGTGTACAGGCCACAGTCTGAAGATGGAGTCTCTCGTCTTACCCTGGAGTCATGCAGAGACCTGCACCCTGCCAGGCACGAGTTGTGACCTACCTTATTGCTAGCCTTGGAGTAGGTAAGACACACCACCCAGCCATCTGCTGCCTCCCAAGACTGAACGAGTCAGGAATGCTTTAGGTTATCACCAACCTTGATGGTCATACCTCCCATTCCTCTCAACTTCTGGCAAAATAGCTATTGCCAGGAAAGTTATCACAGATGGAGCTTCAGAATCTACTCCAGTGCCATTCAGATAACAGTGTCCTAATGAGAAGATTTGCGATCTAGCCCGCGTGCACCCCTGATTGTATGTAAGCCCTTAGATCTGTAAGAGTCATCTGTGACCTGGGTATTTTAATGTCTAAGGGACTATCTACACCAACACTACTCCAATCACAGGCTACATAGCACAGAGGAAGACTCTCAATAACTAAGAGTTGAAAGGAGTAGTAGGTACAAGACTTTGTTTTAGAGCTTAGTACCAGACAGGTAAAACTAATATTAGGCACTCTTACAACCTCCATCACCAAACCAGTGATGATGGACAGAATTTACTGGAACACTTCTGGTGCCAGACAGAAACACAGTCTATTATTTTCCCCATTAAACACCATCTGTGGTTACTTGTAGTAGCCTTGGTCTGTGAGTTCGGCTCAGCAGCAAATAGCCCATTGTGCACCATGTTCTACCCTATTCCATCCCTACCCTATTGATATGCTGATCTTGACAAGCTAAAATATGAAGGTATGACACAGCATTGCTAGCCCCTCCCACAATCACTCTCACCTACAGACAGACTCCAGGGCAGTAGCTGTGGAGAACCCATCTCCAACTCTAACCCTAGGGAGAGATTTGTGAAGATGTATGGTGCTTTTTAGGTACCCTTTGATGATTGCTAAACAACATACTAGCTAAGGACTTGAGACAAATCTGAGCTCAGATTGCCCTCTAGTGCTGACACGGTGGCAACCTGCTAACATGTACTCATGACATATCTGGACTTGGGATGCCAGCTAGTGCTGAAATCGCTGAATAACTTCAGTCTCAGAGAAGATAAGCAGAACTTTCCAACATTTTTGGAAAGGCGGGCACTAGACTTCAATAAATACCAATGCTTTGCACAGATGACATCATACCCACACCGAGGACTTTAGGGAAGGAGAGACTATTAGAGGCTGGGAGGTAGGTTGAGGGACAAGGGAAAAGAGGAAGATCAATGAATAGACATGGTAAATGTAAATATTACAACAATAATTGTACAACTGATGTGCATTAACAAAAAATCCTGAAAAAAAGTTTTTAAGGAACCACAACTCCACTTTAATGGTCAAAAGTAGGCACCAAAATACCAGTTATAACCAATATTGATGTAGTTCTTATCTCCCTTGAAGAGAAGAAACTCTCCAGCAATGGCCTGAAGACTAAACCTGCACCACCGCCTCTCTCCTAGGTCTCCAAGCTACCAGCCTACACTGAAGGGTTTATAATTGCTAGTATCCAAGGTAGCATAAGCCAGTTCCTCAAAATAAATTCCTTTAGTCAGTACATATATGTGTGTGCACACACGTGTGTATGTGTGTATGTAATAGGTATGTAGATGTATAAGTATATGCATACATATGTATATATACACATATGTACACATATGTACATATGTGTATATATACACACACATGTATATCACATTGCCTCTGTCTTTCTAGGGAACCCTGACTAATATACAAGCTCACAATGACCTTCACTTTGTCAAGTCCCATAGTCGATTCCCAACATTTTTCCTACTTCAGCTTTCACCAGAATTTGACCAAATAGAATCATACTTTCTTTCAAAATGTCCTGTGCTTACTTTCCAGGTCTCAGTGTCTCTCCTGGGCCTCTCTGAGACACTGGCTTTCTGGGCATCAGGATGTGATCCTTTTCATCCTCAGACTTCTCCACACGACCTTCATTTCACTTCTCTATTGTAGAACCTTGGGCTGATTCTTCTCCCACTGTTGCAATTGGGAAAATAATTGTGAGGAGATGGAACAGTGTACTCAAAATTGTAATAGGTGACTGAAATCACATAACAATGTGACTTAAGAGTTTAAGAAGAGATAACTCCAGCATTCCAGAAGAAATTTCAGGAGTAGGATTCAAAGTACAGCCCAGCCACCTAATCAGACCCTGCAAGTGAGGTCCTATCTAGTCCTAGGATAAACAGATAGGTTGGGGCAGCAGTAGAGACATGGAAACAATCTATGCATTAATTCTATGCAAACTATTTCATACATTTTCTTAACACACATTCTTCATATTCATATGGAAATGTCCAAAAGTTATCACAGTGATGTAGAGAGTCCAGTGTAATCAAAGGCTGATTAAGAAACAGCACAATGAGAGAGAGACCAGAGGAAAGGAAAAGTAAACAAGTTGGGTCCTCTTCCCCAGGAAAAATATTTCTATTGAGCATAAATGTTCCAAGATAGATCTTGCGTCGAGTTTGATGTTTCAGTAGTCTTTGCTGGGATTTCAGACAACAATGAAAAAAATATTCTGTTTATTATAAAATCGTTTAAAACTTCTGGCCCCATGAAGCTTTGGGGGTAAGCAGCTGGAATTCTGGCAGTTTGGCTTGCAGAATTACATCTGCCTGAAAAGTAAACAGAGTGTGTACAAAAACACCAGGGCTAAACTAGTCATCGTTAGTTTAATTAGTCTTTTCACTGAGTGCACCATCCACCAAACACTCTATGTCAATCACGAGTCCATGCTTCTGTACATGGTACACAAGCAGCACCTCATACAGATCATGAGTGATGATGGCTAAATATTTAAGAATTCTGTAAGCTAATCACCAAATCCAGTCACCACTAAAATTTAAAGTATAAAGCTCACAGATATATAAGATACTAAAAGCAAAAGTAATAGAAGCTCCAAACTATCACTTCCTAATTATTTTTGCTGCATTTGATTCATCTATTTTCTATTGTATCTGGAGGGTTAAAATGCTCCTCAATGGTGCACTACTACACATCTGTCCTAGTCCTTCTTGCATCCCTATAAGAGAAAATTTCAAACTGGATAATTCTTCATGAACAGAAATGTATTCTCTCATAGTTTGGGAGGCTGGGACGTCTAAGATCAAGAGACGGCATCTGGGGAAGTCTTTTTCTGTATCAAAACATGGCATAAGTAACATGGGATTAGTGAAAGAAAGAAAGAAAGAAAGAAAAAGAAAGAAAGAAAGAAAGAAAGAAAGAAAGAAAGAAAGAAAGAAAGAAAGAAAGAAAGAAAGAAAGAAAGAAAGAAAGAGCAGCCAGCCAGGGAATTGCAGCTTCTGCAGCTTGCAGATGACAGGATGAGCTGATAAACCAAAATTTATCTGATAGTGGGGGCAGTGGGTTACAGGAGAATGAGGAAGTAAGAAGAACAAAGGAATAAGCAAACAAGGAAAGGGTTTGATGCCACAACCTTACAGGAAACAGAAAGGATATTCACCAGTCAGAAAGCCATCCAATTCTCACTAACCCAAGGCCAGACTCTGTAAGGGAGACAGCTGAAGACGGCCAAGATGGCAAACATGGACTGAACTGCTGTTTTCCTCAGAGCAAGTGTGTGCCACATGCTCTTTTTCTTTGCCATATTTCTTCTTTAATAAGTGTTTCTATAGTCTTTACTTATGTTCACATCTTGCCTGATTCTTCTCTTGCCAGATGCAAGGACCAAGATTGCTTAGCTATGCTAAACTTTCTAGTTTAAGTTGGTCTTCTTTCCAACTTGGACTCATTGGTTGGTTGATTGGCTGTTCATATGGTTACAGAAAGAAAGAGAGGCTGAGGAAGATAAAAGAGGCAACTGAACTCCTCCTTTTATAAGAAATCTAGTCCCAAAATAACAAGTACACTGCTGAGATAACAGCATTAATCCATTCGTTCTCCATAGTCAAACTCCCAACATCACTGCATTGAAGACCAAATTTCTAGATCACTTTGAAGGACGTATTTATGCCCTACTATAACTGGATGAAGGGGGAGGGAGTTCCCTCGGCTTCAGTATTTCCATACCAAAGTCAGAAACTTAAGTTCTATATGTGAAAACAATTTCAAGATATATTCTTATGGAATGGAAGCTTTACTAAGTATAATGTGGGAGCTAGAAAGAGAAACATTTCCTGCTCATGAAGAAAATAAGAGTAAAAGATCCACAGTGCTCACTCTTGTCTCTGGCCTTTCTATTTTCTTTTTTTTCTCTTTCAAATTTTTATTTTCAAACTGATGTACAGAGAGGTTACAGTTTCATACGTTAGGCATTGGATACATTTCTTGTACTGTTTGTTACCTCGTCCTCATTTCCTCCCTCCCCCCTCCCCCTTTCCCTTTCCCCCCATGAGTTGTTCAGTTCATTTACACCAAACAGTTTTGCAAGTATTGCTTTTGTAGTTGTTTGTATTTTTTTTTTACCCTATATACCACTGTTTACCAGTATACGTGGCCTTTCTATTTTCTAAGTGGGAAAATACATCTCATTCCTTAGACAATAATTTGGAGTGGGTCTGATAGAAACTGTTCTTACTAAAACATTAGAATGTGATCTAGGCCTTCCAAAAACACAGGGACAATAGATTTTAGGACTTCTTTTTGCCTGAACTCCAATTCTTTCTTCCATTTCGCTTCTTTCAATTCTCTCTTTACCCATTGCAAATAATTTACAGCTTTTTCACTTCTCAGTGGAAAATGCAAATGTAGACAGCCCCTTTATGCCTCCTATTCTTAGGACTAAAAGTAGGTATGGTGGGAGAGTATTCGTTTCTTTGATTTTCACTTACTGACTTTAATATCTGAGTCTTGCTCTTTTACTGTTGATTCATTTTAATTTCCCTGTCTTCTTTTTTTTTTTTGGCCAGTCCTGGGCCTTGGACTCAGGGCCTGAGCACTGTCCCTGGCTTCTTCCTGCTCAAGGCTAGCACTCTGCCACTTGAGCCACAGCGCCGCTTCTGGCCGTTTTCTGTATATGTGGTGCTGGGGAATCGAACCTAGGGCCTCGTGTATCCGAGGCAGGCACTCTTGCCACTAGGCTATATCCCCAGCCCCCCTGTCTTCTTATCTATCTATCTTTTAGTATCATGCTGCCTCTGGCCCCCAGATTTCATAAATATATTCACTCCATTCCAACAGCCTCAAAGCTTTAACTTACTTGAGCACTAACTCTAGTGTTCTGAGTTCAGAATCGCATCTAGATTGGATATGAGTGAGACTTGAGGCAGGACTCATCCTAAAGAATTCTCTAGCTATGAGCCTGAGAAATTCAACGAGTTACATGCTTCTGATATACACTTGTGGGTATGGGGGTTGGGCTGTGCCATGTTCTAAGTTACTCCATGTTGGATAGACCAACAGGTTGTGCTTTGCTCTGAGAGGCTATGATACAGTTTAGGGACCTGGGGTTGTTTTCAATCACCAAATATAGACTAATTAGGCAAGAGAGATAGAAATGAGGTTTATTTGAAAGTGAGATTAAGGCATGAAAGAAGAGAACAAACAGCATCTTGGGCTCCTGGCAGATTGATGTAAGCCCCCATCTCAGCCTTTCAGCTGGGAAGGCTGCCTTATCCTGTATGAAGTTTTGTTCACTTGTTTCCCTGGCAAGAAGGAATGGAATATAGACTTCCTGAGGTGAGGAGGTAAGAAGCGGTCCTGGATATGGGTAGTCTGCACAAAGAGGCTGAATGACTCTACATCTTGTTTGTGCCTGTTGTCAAGTGTAATAAATGATCTAAAAGTTAATATTAGTAAATAAGATTACAAGAACATGTTTGCCAATTGACATATGGCTATCAAGTAAAGGTAGATGTAGTTGGTAAAAATAATGGCAACAAAATTGACATAGCATGTGAAATTATTGTTATTCGATAACTTCTGACATGGTGAAAAGACACATCGGTTTCTGGCATAGCTAGATACTGACTGCAGGACAGTTATATGTCAGCTATTCCCATGATTAAAGAAGCTTAAATGGTTTGGTTCCAAAGTCTAGGCACCTGCAAAACAATCAATACAGGATTAAACCTTAAGACTCCAAGATAGTCTCTCACTCTATGTGCCATCTTTAGGACACATTAAAGAAGGAATTGGTGCCATCTTGGAGTAAGGGTCCATGTTTCTACCAGGTAAAGGATTAAGGGGCAGGGGACTAGTGAAATACAGCAAAGCAGGAAGTTTATTGAATGCACCATCTCCATAGACAGGGTTCCCAATGCTGGAAGTTAGATAAGTCCCCCAAGGAAGTGGCCCTTATGCTTTAATTCTTCTCCCACCCTAGAACACACAAGTCACTGAGGGCCCGCACATCAACTTGGGTCTTAATTGGTCTCTGCCACTGAGCATGAGCATGCAAGTAAACCTAATTGGTCATACCTGATCACAAGGCATTGCCTCACTTTTGATTTTCAGCAGGACTCGAGGACATTATAGAAGAAGAAGTGCCATTTTGGCAGGCACACAGAGCATTATGGAAACAAGAAGCCCTACGGTCAGCCACGTGTTGTCTGCTACATCTTATGTCTGCCATTTTCTATCCCTATCTACCTAACACTTCCTCTTTCTTTGTCTCAGTCAACTCCATGATGACACTGATAGGCTCATCCCATACAATAGCAACTTGCACTGGTTAAAGTCTTGTCCCTGTAGCTTTCCCAAGCAGGAGTCTCACCTTTTGACATCTAGAGTTCTGGGGTTAAAGGAGTGTCCTCACAGTCACAACTGCATTAGGCCTTTACTAACAGAGGCACTCTATGGTGACTCACACCCTACAACTCTAGTGGGTATCACCCTACTGAGAATTTTCTGTATTGGATATGATCTTGAAGCAGGTCTTCCTGATCTCAGGCTATCGGTCAAATCCTTCGTATGGTAGACAAAGCTGTGCCACCACAGTTTTGCCATGCTTCACTCTGCATGATCAGCACCTCATGGACACAGCCAAAGTTTACAGCTTTTTACATTGTTATTGTTGTTGTGCCAGTAGTGGGGCTTGAACTCAGCGCCTAGGCACTATCCCTTAGTATTTTCGCTCAAGGCTGGTATACCCCTTGAGCCACATATCCACTTCTGGCTTTTGGGTAGATAACTGGAGAGAAGAGTGTTATGAACTTTCCTGCTCCGGCTAGCTTCCAACTATGGTCCTCAGATCTCACCCTCTTGAGAAGCTAGGATTACAGCTATGAGTCAGTGGTGCCTGGCCAGCTTTACCCTCCTCTAGTAGTGGGATGGGCCACACCTGAGCCCGCCTGAGCCATGGCTGGAGCAGTCGAGAAGCACTACCGCAGAACACAGGATGCAGAGATATGAGGCAGCGCAGGACAGCAATGCTGAGATCCAGAGGGAGCTTTCTGGAAACCTTGATCTTAAGGTCCTGTTCTAGACCTGTGTGGAGGGCAACCTTGAAGTTTATTTGTGATCTCTTCAAAGTGTTTTTCTCATTTCCTTGACAAATAGATTTGGGCCATACTAATCTCTTTATTGAAGTGTAACTTGGCCACAACTCAATAGTTTCCCAAATACAGGTCTTTATATGACCAGGCTAGGATGTTAAAATTTAAATTCAGCTTCTTCGTTATAAATTCTTCTTTAAATTGTTCTCTCTTATTTTACCTTATAGAGTTAAGAAGAACCCACATAGCTCCTTCAACATTTTGCATATGAAATTTTTCTAGAAGCACCCTTCATTTCTGCCTTCTCTGAAGCCTTTGCTAATGGACACAATTCATCCAGTTCTTTGTCACTTATAACAAGGGTGGCCTTGTTCCTCATTTCCATCTGAGACCTCATCAGAATGGTCTTTCCTGTCCATATGAGATGGAGGCAGGCAGGAGGAAGACAATGTCACTATAGGCTCTTATCTACCCATCTCTGCCTAAGGAGGACTCCCCACCATCTCCAGGACCACTTCCTTCTAAACCCTTGATGTGCTCAGCCAGGAGGTGACAGCCAGAGGAAAGAGGTCTTTGATGTTCCCTGGTCCCTCTCACAATAGGGGATCTTAAGACAATGCAGAGAGAAACCACATAGGGTCTCTGAGGACCAACACCGATTTAGGGACGTAGTTGTCATCTTTGATAACACCGGGAAAGACTTATCTGTACTCTTTTCCCATTGTTGTTCTTCTAATTAAAAGGACCATATTTGAGATAACAATTTGTTAATGAACAACAGGCCATCAATGATAGGCATATCAGAGGAAAGAATTCCTGGGTGATCATGGATGTGTCAAGTAAGCTTACCTGATCCTTTATCATAGGGGCCATCATTTTGGTTTTTTCATGGTCTTCCAATTCTGGCATAGCCCGATTTGATTACCAACATCAAGCCCTGCCAATGACATTTTATTGTTTTTTATTTTTATTGTAAAGGTGATGTACAGAGGGGTTACAATTACATAAGTAAGGTAATTCATACATTTTTTAACTGTATTTTTTGGCTTTTCTTTTTTGATACTGGTGATCAAACCCAGGACGTTGCACTTGCTAGGCAAGTGCTTTGCCACTGAGCTACATCCCAGCCCTTAATACATTTTTTGAACAGTGTTACTTCCTCCTTCATTTTCTCCCACTTACCTATAACCACCCGCCCACCCCCCAACCAGGACTCTCCTCACCAAGTTGTAAAGTTCATTTTCAACATAGTGTTTAGCAAGTATCACTTGCGCTGGTCCACCCTTTGTCCCACCATTTCTGTGATTCCCCTTTCCTTCCCCAAATCAGATGAACTTATATACAAGACAATGGGTACAGAAATCAAAAACAGTGCCAACAGTGATTAAACCAAAGGGTGGGGGGAGAAAGAGAAAAGAAATAACTCCAACAGTACACTAAAAAATTCTTCTTGTTTCCATTTCTTGGAGTTCATTTCACTTAGCATCATTTTATATGATCATGTGTACATAGCTACTGAGCCATTGTAACCCTCTGCTAAGAATATCCTAGATATATGCTAGTACATTCTAGTTATTACAAACGAGGGAAAATATGCAGCCTATGTTTCTTTGTGTCTGGCTTACTTCACTTAATACAATTTTTTCCAAGTCTTTCTATTTCCATACAAATGAGACAATGCCATTTGTTCTGATGGAACCATAGAATTCCATAGTGTAAATATACCACATTTTCTTGATCCATTCATCTACTGAGGGGCATCTGGGTTGATTCCATATCCTAGCTATGGTAAATAATACTGCAATCAATGTAGCTGCACTGGTAGCTTTCCTGTGGCCATTTGGTCATTTGGGTAAATGCTCAGGCGTGGGATTGCTGGATCATAGGGGAGCTCTAGATGCTCTATGTTTAGTCTCTTGAGGAAGCTTCCTGCTGCTTCCCAAAGTGATTGAACAACTTTACATTCCCACCAACAGTAGTTTCCTTTCGGCTTCAGACCCACCAGCATCTGTTATTATTAGTTTTCTTGATAATAGCCATTCTAAAAGGGATGAGGTGGAATCTCAATGTTGTTTTGATTTGCATTTCTTTTATGGCCAAAGATGTTGAACATTTCCTCATGTATATTGGCAATTCTTATTTCTTCTTCAGGGAAGTTTTTCTTTAGGTCTCTAGCCCACTTATTAACTGGGCTGTTATTTCTTTGAGGATTTGTTTTGGGGGATTAATTTTTTTAGCTCTAAGTATATCTTAGATATGAAGCCCTTGTCTGATGTATAGCTAGTAAAGATCGTCTCCCAATCTGTGGCCTTTCTATTTATCCTGTTAGCTATGTCCTTTGCTATGCAGAAACTCTGCACTTTACTACAATCCCACTCATCCAGTCTTTCTTTGGTTTATTGTATTTCCAGATCTTTACTTGGGAAGTTTCAACCTGTTTCAAGAAGCTCTAGTGTTTCCCCTATCCTTTCTTGTAATATTTTCAGGGTATCTGATCTTACACTGAGGTCTTTAATCCATTTGGAATTCTAGTGCAGGGTGATATATAAGGATCTAACCTTAATTTTTTTACATGTGTATAGCCAATTCTGCCAGCACCATTTGTTGAAGAGCCTGTCTTTTTTCCATCCTATGTTTTTGGCTCCCTTATCAGGTGGCTATCGGTCTGTAGGTTCATTTCTGGTTCTTCAATTCTGTTCCCTTGGTTCTGGGGCCTGCTCTTGTGCCACTTTTATAACTGTGGCTTTATAGTAGAGTTTGAAGTCTGGTATTGATATTCTTCTGGCACGGTTTTTCCTGCTAAGGATTGTTTATGTCATTTGGGTTCTTCTATTAGTCCATATGAATTTTTGGATTTCTTCTGCTAGTTCATTAAAGAATGTCATTGGATTGTGATAAGTATTGAATTAGTAAATAGCTTTGGGTATTATTGACATTTTCACAATATTAATCCTCCCAATCCAGGAGCATGGGAAGTATATCCACTTCCTTAAGTCTACTTTAATTTCCTTTTGTTGTTGTTGTTGTTGTTTTTTTGCTTCTGAAGTTTCCATCATTGAGGTGCTCTACATCTCTCATTAATTCCTAGGAATTTTTTAGGATATTACAAATGAGTTGCTTTCCTGATTTCAGCCTCACTCTTCTCATTGTTGGCATACAGAAAAGCTGTTGATTTTGTGAACTCATTTTATGCCTTGCTACTTTGTCAATGTTTCAGATCGGCTCAAGTAACTTGGGAGTGGAGTCTATGGAATTCTTTAATTACAGGATCATATCTGTAAAGAAAGAGAGTTTTGCTTCTTCTTTTCCTATTTGGATCCCTTTTTTGTTTGTCTTTGCCTTATTTATTGCTTGAGTAGGAATTCCTATACTTATTAAAGTGGGGTGGAAGAAAAGTGGACTAGTCTAGTTCCTGATTTTAGAGTAAATGGTTTTAATTTTTCACCATTAAGATAATGTTAGCTGCAGGTTTGTCATATACAACCTTTATTATATTGAGGAATGTTCCATGGATTCCTAGCTTCTTCACAGCTTTCATCTAAATGGGTGCTGGAACTTGTCAAATTCTTTCTCTGCATCTAAGGAGATGACCATGTGGTTCTTGTCCTTGCATCTGTTGATGTGGTGAATCATATTAATTGACTTGTGTATATTGAACCAGTTTTGCATCCCTGCAATGAATCCTGTTTGATCATAGTGTATGATTTTTCTTTATTAGTTGTTGAAGTCAATTGGCCAGAATTTTGTTGAGAAGTTTTGCATCAATGTTCATCAAAGAAATGGGTCGATAGTTCTCTTTCTCTGATGAATCCCTGTCTGGTTCTGTGATGAAGGTTATGCTGGTTTCATAGAATGAGTTTGGTAATAAACTTTCACTTTAAATTTCTTTGAAGAGTTTGAGGAGTATTGGCGTGAGTTCTACTTTGAAGGTCTTATAGAATTCCACTGTGAATCCATCTGGTCCTGGGCTTTTCTTGGATGGGAGGCCTTTTACTGCCATTTTTATTTCATTACTTGAAATGGGTCTATTTAGTTGGTTTAAATCTTCTTGGTTAATTTTGAGTATGTCAATAGTTGCTAGAAATTTTTCTATTTCTTCCAGATTCTCGAATTTGTTAGCAGAAAGGTTTCCAAAGTATTCCCTTATAATGTTCTGAATCTTGCTTGTTTCTGTCATGCTGTTTCCATTCTCATCTTTAATTTCATTTATTTGGGTGTGTTCTCTTCTTTTTTTATTTCTTGGATTTGTTTTGAATAGTTGTTGGTTCTTTCTCTATAAAATCTAGGCTATGTGATTCAGAGATTCTCCCTTCTAGTCTAATCATTGTCTAGTTCCCTATCAAGACTTTCTACTTTGTTTTATTTTCCTGCCTGCTAACTGTTCATTTTTGATGGCTTCAAGTTCTTTATTGAAGCTTTATTTTAGATCTTGCATGAACTTCCTTACTTCCTTGATTTGGTTTTCAGTGTCTTCTTTCATGTTCTTTAGCTGAGTGACTATTTTTTTCATTTTTTCCTTCTGTTGGAATTCACTCAGCTTTTTGTTTGTGGAGTCAATTAGTTCTTCTATTCATGTTTGGTTAGCCTCATCATGCTCCTGCATAACCATGTGCAGGCTTTCAGTCTTTTCAATCATCATGTTTATCAGTAGTGTTTTTAAAGCATCCTGAGGACTATCCTCTAGGGTCTTTCAATGACTGCTCTGTTGCCTGTTTATTTTGAGTGGGAGCTGAGATTCCTTCACTTGCCATTTTTCTTGTGTTTCTATGGTTTTTCCTGCCCTTTTGGAAACAAAATAAAATCCAGTACCATAGCAACACAATTTTAAGGGAAAAACCAACCTGGAGACCTGTAATTGCACAGACTTTAGAGGATCAAAACCATATGTAGGTATTCTCCTATATATCTCTCCTTTTCTTTGGAGAGAGGTACTGTGGTTCAGGTGTGGAAATTATATATAGTTGTAGCTGTTATACAAATCTGTTGTGAGCTATCAAAAAATCCAAACTGAAAAGATAACAAGATGAGCCAAATTTAGACACAGTCAAAATGGAAACAAGTACAGTCTACCCCAAAGACACACAATTAGGGATCCACGGACCGAAGAGAACAAAGGAGAGAAGGACCGGAATTAAAGAGAAACTGATTAAAGTGGAATTAAAAGAAAAATTAAGAGATATAATGAAAAATAGAGGGAAGAGTAAATAGGAGTAGAGGAACAAAACAGAAGGAAGAGAAATGACTTAGATTCAAAAAAAATTTTAAAAAAGAAAAAAATTATATATAATAGTAATAAATTATAAATACTAAGACTGATAGAGAAATAGAGAGTTGAGTACTCAAAAATATAGCCTGAGGGGCTGGGAATACAGCCTAGTGGTAAAGTGTTCATCTCATATACATGAAGCCCTCGGTTCAATTCCTCAGCACCACATATATAGAAAAAGCCAGAAGTGGCGCTGTGGCTCAAGTGGCAGAGTGCTAGCCTTGAGCAAAAAGAAGACAGAGACAGTTCTCAGGCCCTGAGTTCAAGCCCCGGGACTGGCAAAAAAACAAAACCAAACAAAAAATATAGCCTGAATTAAGTATGCATGCAATTAAGAGAAAGCCTAGTCACCACCATAGACTGTATATCTAGGACTAAACAGAAAAACAATGGTGAAGGAAAAATTTTTAATTAATTAATAATAAATTAATAAATTAATTTTAAAAAATAAATAAGAAGAGAAGAGTGAGGGAGAAAATATCTCCAATTTGTCTGTGGGACTGTGTGTCTCCTCTATGTCCACTATTCAGACTCTTGGTGGAGTCTTTGTTTCCTTGTGGCTTAGGTTGTGGCTGTTACCTAGCTCCTCACACTCAGACCTGTCTGAACTAACTCATAATTCCAAATGGACAGATGAATTCTCAAATAAGTTTGTTTGAGAAGGCAGAAATATGTTCTGCTTTACAAACTTGGAATCTTTGTACGCCTCCTCCCAGCCTAACTTAGTTGGAGCAGAAATTTCCTTTGTGTGGTAAAACAGGAAGAAGGTGGCTCAGAATCTGTTGCTTAGAATCTCTGAACATGAGCTTTAGCGTAGGTGGGACTGTTGCATGTTTGCAATCAGTGGCTTTTCCCAGATGGGCTAGCTCCTGAAACCCAACTTTTAGTCCAACCCGGAACCACCCTTAGCTTTTACGGCCTGTCCAATTTGTTTTTTATTCCGGTGAGATTTTACAAAGTTTGGGTTTTGTCATTCCAGGGTGCCTGGCTAGCTGCATGTCTGGAGTGGTGAGCTTGTCCTTGTTCACTGCAAAGGGGCTGTGCTGGCTGCCTGTCCCTGAGCCTACCTCCCTCTGGGTGGGACTATTCCCCCCTGGGGCAGAGCTGTCCCTCCCTGGGAGGGCCTTCCTCCTTTGTGTGGTGGGGAGGGATTCCCCTTGTGTGGAGCTGCCTTTCCCTGGGCAGGTTGTTTTTTTCTTTTCTTCCAGAGAGGGGAGGTGCCAGGATATCAGCTTCTTTTTCCTTCTTGAAAAATGTGACTGCTTCCCCAGCCCACATTACCAGCCAGGTGCTCTGGCAGGCTCTGTGCCACTTTCAAAGATGGCATTCTTCCCCAGTAGGGGAAGGGTTTTCTTCCAGATGGTGTGCTCTGGGAGTTGGGGGGGGATGTCTTGTGGAGTCCTGACACTTTCCCTTGGTGTTTTGGACCATCCACAGTGTGCTGAGTTGTCTCTGTGTATGTCTGTGGCTGGCTGGGATGTGGATTCCCATACCTAGTCTTTAAGTTTGTGCTGGAGGTGAGTGGAAAGTCCTTGCACATGCTATCTCTGCTGCCCCAGCTGCCTGTGGGTGCTCAAATCTGTCTTCTTACTCTTTGGTATAAATCCTTACATAATTACAGTTTACTTGGTGTGACTCTGTAGACATGGATAATTCAGTGGGACCCTAAAACGCTGCTTCTTTGGAGAGAACTCTTGGTCTCCACCATCTTCCCTGACTGCCAATGACACCCCCTTTTTTGCTAGTTAGGAAATCAGAAGTTTCCCATGTGTTTCTAGTTATTCTGGAATCCTCTGAATTTTTTGTTTTTACTGGGGAGAGATTTTCTGCAGACCTTGGGGGCCACAATTACCTTAAATGCTCCCATAAGAAACCTAAATAAATTACTTCTGTCACAACTACATGTAAACATAGCTGAATCTGACTTCCAGTTCACTTTTGCTTCAAGAGATAGGGGACACCTCTACTTCTTGCCACTCTATGCACATGGATTCTGTCCAGGTGGACCCGAAACCTGGGATTCCTTTTCCTCACAAGTGACAATACCCTACTAAACCTCAGGCAAGAGAAGGTGCTTCTAACAGACAAATTTCTTAAATGTGAATCACTTAGAGCATGCAATCTCCGAGAGATTCTATTTTGCCAGTACAAACCAAGTGGGGATTGTCAGGTAGTTGTGAATGAATCTGTTATCCTATCTACCCAACTGTACCTAACCCTTATGTAGGGTGCCTCATAATTACTAATCTTTTGTAGTTCTAGATTTAAAGTATACTTTATTTTGTGTTCCTTTCACAATATTGCTGTTGTTGTTAATATTCGTAGTGCTTTTGAATGGACAAATATCATTCCTAAAATCACCACTGAGTAATCTGAACCATACACAAGAATTCCAAAGACAATCTTCACATGTTTGATAATGTCCTGGCAATGGCATAGAACTCAAACAAACAGGACAGCCCTATTACAGTAAGAAAATGCCTTCCTTGTCTGTAGGCCCTCATCAACCAGCAGGTTAACAGGTAGAAAAGGAAAGTTCAAATCACCAGCAGATATATTATGTTGATTTTATCATTACGCTCAGCAAGAAATCTTCCTCCCTCCCCCCAACACCAGATTCAAGGAATCTTAAATATGACCACCTCTCAAACAAAGAAATAATTGAATACATTTCTTGAAATGGTACAATTTTATCATCTCTATATTATGATTTTGTTTTAATATTGCTGAACTATTTTGTGTATGAGCTGGGGCTGGGGTATCAGCTCAGGGGCTTTGAGTTCTCACTCGGCTTTTTTATTCATAGCTGGTGCTCTACCACTTAAGCCACACCTCTACTTTCAGTTTTTTGCTAGTTAATTGGGGATAATAGTCTCATGAATTTGCCGGAATTGGCTAGCTTTAAATCGGAATCTTCTGAACTCCTCACTGAACCCCTTATCAAGCTCTAGAGAAAAAAGAACAAAGAATCCTTACAACTTTTGACAACTAAAAGGACTTGGGGGGATCTGTCCTGGTCATGGAACTGTCAAACCCAGAAAACTCTTTCTCTTCTTTTGTTGCAGAAAAATAAGGCATTTGGACTGGATGTACTTATTCAGACAATGCACAGGATCCTCAAATCTAAGGCTTACAACTGGTCTCGGCAGCACAGTGCTGACCTAAATCTAACTGCCACTGACTTAATGGTAAGGTGGCTACCAAGTTGATTTTAGGACAAATGTTAGAAGTCATCATCCAGGGCTGGGATGTAGCTCAGTGGTAAAGCACTTGCCTAGCAAGTGCAGTGTCCTGGGTTCGATCCCTACTACCAAAACAGAAAGGACAAAAAAAAAACACCATCATTCCACATTAGGGGAAAATTGTAATGGACACCAAAGACCATCAAAGGAAGATGGAGATAGACTGGTATTAGGTATTGCTAGACACTCCAGACACTACTCTTAAAATGTGTCATAAGCCCAATCATACCAGATGAGGATACACTAATTCAGTTCTAGTCCTGTGTAGAAACTACAACGTATATAACCCAGCAGGCCAGAAATAAAGGACCAATTTTGACAGAAGCTAGAATTATTCTGTTCCACTGATGAGAGTATTTTAAGGAAGGGCCAGGGCTGATGTTAATAAAAATATGCAATCAGGACTTTAGCTTCCAGGAATTACTGCATGCAGGCATGACTTGTCCTTACATGAGCCCTCAAGCAGCTAAATGGTTACACTGGCTCTAAACATACCTATCTTGGAATTGGAGCTGTGGCTCAAGTGGTAGAGTACCAGTCTTGAATGAAAAAGCTCAACAACAGTGCCAAGCCCTGAGTCCAAGTACCAGGACCTACCAGGTGCCTAGAAAGAAAAAAAAATCTTACTTCTAGCCCTCCAATGGAAGGTCATAAAGGACCTGCCTGACTTGTGTCATCTGGCCAGTGTGCTCAATTCACCGAAGGAGTCTTCTCTGGACAAGAATTCAAAGTACCATCAAACAGATAGCACACCCCTGTGCCTAGGTCTAACCAGTACCACAGGAGACTTTTCTAAACTCCCTGCCTTTTATAGCCTCTTTATAAGAGAGGAACCTTTCCTGGAGAAGACTGGCAAGAAACTCTACTCTTTCTAATTTTTCCTTGTCAATGTCATAAACATCTTTCATTCTTTAGTGATACTTGCACAGGATGGGTTGAAACGTTCATGACCCTCATTGAAAAGACTACTGAAGTAGCTAAATGCTACTGAGAATCTTCTAGAGTAAGAAAAGGCCTGACTTTGTATCTAAGGTTGCCCCATCAGTGACCCAAACACTCAGGATCACCTAGTATTTAAGTTCAGCCTGGAGACATCAATCCTCTGGGAAAGTAGAATGAGCCAACCAAATCCTGAAGAAGACCTGGGCCGAGTGTTTTAAGAAATCACAAAATCCTAGCTTAAAACACTGCCTGTCACCTTATTGAGGGTGATGATTTCTCCTAGGGCTAATATATATCTCCATATATGAGATGACTTACAAAAAATCCTTTCCTAACTTCTGAATTCATAATAGATCCAGAGACACAAACTAATTCAGTGTACAGTTAGCATAGTGCCTAGGCCTTGTCAACATCGCATCTTAACTCTCATAAATCTCTAATTCAACATGGAGTTTTTGTCCTTGGAACAAACATCAGAACTTTCATCCATTTGGGAGAGACCCCATCAGGTAACTCTGAGCACCCCACTGGTTGTTCAAACTAAATACTTTTACAATTAGCTTCGTTTGTCTCACACCCTTCTTTCCAGAACCAGATCAGAAGAGGCCAAACACCCAGCTTTCTGGAACTGCTACTCTTCAGAATGCAACCCTTACTCTCACCCACGATAAAGCAAAATGGAAAGTGGATATGGCTATATCTTATTTTTCTACAATATAATTACATTTCTTACTACTGTCTTAGCCATTTCTTTTTGCTCCCCAAGAGATTAAGTTACTTCACTTTTCCACTCAATACAACCAGATGTCATAGACAATGGGAGGATTTCTCATTCTCTTTTCTTGTCTCCTCTCATTTCCACCTTTTCTCTCAAACATCCTTTGCTCCATCTAGTCCAACACACTCATTCATTTTTTCATATGGGATACAACTTAATACATCCTGTTGAATCTGGGCTGGTTCCCTTCTGAGATTACCTATGAGGCCATTCTGGCCATGACACAGGGCTGAACCCATACTCATCTTCAAGCTTACCCTGAGACTGTGGCCTTAAAAAAGGAGCCTTAGGAATTAAGTCACTAGCATAAACAATTTGGAACAAAAAATTCAAAACCTCTGTAGGTAGACCTATCATCTAGACTATCTACTTCAAGATAAGACTTGAAAGCAATTCTTTCTTTTCTTACTAAAATCAATTCAAACTCAAGGAAAGTATGGAAAGTAAGAAAAGAAAGAAGGAAGGAAGGAAGGAAGGAAGGAAGGAAGGAAGGAAGGAAGGAAGGAAGGAAGGAAGGAAGGAAGGAAGGAAAGAAGGAAGGAAAGGAGGGAGGGAGAGAGGGAGGGAGGGAGGGAAGGAAGAAGGGAGGAAGGAAGGGAGGGAGGGAGAGAGGGAGGGAGGGAGGGAGGGAGGAAGGAAGGAAGGAAGAAGGAAGGAAGGAAGGAAGGAAGGAAGGAAGGAAGGAAGGAAGGAAAGGAGGAAGGAAGGAAGGAAGGAAGGAAGGAAGGAAGGAAGGAAGGAAAGGAGGGAGGGAGAGAGGGAGGGAGGGAGGGAGGGAGGGAGGGAAGGAAGAAGGGAGGAAGGAAGGGAGGGAGGGAGAGAGGGAGGGAGGGAGGGAGGGAGGGAGGAAGGAAGGAAGGAAGGAAGGAAGGAAGGAAGGAAGGAAGGAAGGAAGGAAGGAAGGAAGGAAGGAAAGGAGGAAGGAAGCAAAGGAGGAAGAGAGGGAGGGAGGAAGGAAAGAAGAAAGGAAGAGAAAAAGAAGAAATTTTCTGGATGGTGACAGGTTTCTAATTGTTATATTCACATCCTTCTGTGCTAAAAAACAATCTTACCACAATAATTCAAGACCTGTCACTCTCTTCTATAAAGTCCATCATGAATCTTCTACCAACTCTAGCTGCTACAGTGGGAACCACAGATAAGCTATGTTCCATACTTTTTCTAAAAAACAAACAAACAAACTTCAACAATACAAAGTTGTTATGTGTTTAATCAGTTGCTTCCAGGAGTGAATGCCTGGAGACCCCCTGGTGGGCCCTCTTCTATGACGTGATAGGTTATTCCTATGCCACATTTCCTGTATGCTTATACTAGTCTACCCACCCCCCTCCCCCCACCGCCCCAGCAGGAATGATCACAACAGCCAGTTCTTACTCACTCATTATCAATTTCACTTAAAAACCCTCCTAGGGGAGAATAACTCTCAATACCAAATTTGCCATCTCACTCCCACACAAACAAGGGACTTACTTTCTCTGAAAAATAATCTGTATCTAATACTACCACCTCAATAATCAGGAATCTGTTCCTTGAGATACTTATCCCCTCCTCTTCCGATGATCCTGGGAGACAACTTCATCTCCCTTCTCTGACTTTACCCTTTTTCATAACGTGACGCCACATCAGAGTTGTCCAATCAGTATCACGTAGCATGTCTTTGGAAATTACACAGAGACTTTCTACAGAAGTGGAAGGAACAGTTTCAGCATCAACAATATATTCCAAACCTCAAGGGAGTTAGGCCTTACCTTGCAGGCAACCACCAAGGCTCTGTCTGTGAGACTAGACAGACTCCTTGAAGAGAGCTGTTCTCCAGAGCCACTGAGCTCAGGACATGGCATTAGCAACTCAAGATAGTCCCTGTCTCCTCCTCCAGAAAGACTGCTTCTTCTAAGACATCAGGTCTGGTATGGTCCAAAATCATAGAAAAGATCTATTGGACCAAGAAGCTTGCTGAGAAGAAGAAACTTCTGTGTAGTGATGGTCTTCTCCAAAATTGTCATACAATAGTCAGACGGCACGTACAGCTCTTGGGATCTATAACTTCAATATTCCTAGCTTTCAGCATTCCCATATTTTTGACTATACCATTTTAAAGTGCCTAATCTCAGTTAAGAGGTGTCTCACGCCTGTAATCCTCGCTACTCAGAAGGCTGAGATACGAGATCACAGTTTGAAGCCAGCAGGGGCAGGGTAGTCTATGAGACTCTTATCTCCAATTAACCACCAAAAGCCAGAAGTGAAGCTATGGTACAAGTGATAGGGTACTATCCTTGAGCAAAAATGCTCAGGGACAGCACCCAAGCCCTGAGTTCAAGTCCCAGGACCTGCACTGCTACCTCCCCAAAAGGAAAAAATACAAAATCATCTAAATCTAGAGTTGTTTCTTTAAAGATAAAAAAGATTTAAAAACGCCTACCCACCCAAACTCACCAAAATGATGAAGAAAAAGACACAAGTTATAAAATTAAAGAGAAAAATGAGGATATCAAAATAAAAACTAATGACATTGAGAGGATCATTAAGGAATATTTGAAACACAATTCTAATGAACTAGAAATTCTAGAATAAATGGATAAATTTATAGAGGCATATGATTTATCAAAACTTGAACAGAGGGCTGGGGATATAGCCTAGTGGCAAGAGTGCCTGCCTCGGATACACGAGGCCCTAGGTTCGATTCCCCAGCACCACGTATACAGAAAACGGCCAGAAGCGGCGCTGTGGCTCAAGTGGCAAAGTGCTAGCCTTGAGCGGGAAGAAGCCAGGGACAGTGCTTAGGCCCTGGGTCCAAGGCCCAGGACTGGCCAAAAAAAAAAAAAAAAACTTAAACAGAAAGATATAAACCACTTAAACAGATCTTCAGTGAGTAATGGTATTTAAATAGTAGTAAAATGTTATTCAGCAAAGAAGAATGTAGAATCAGAGAGTCACTACTGAATTCTACAGACCTTTGAGGAAGAAATAATACCAATGCTTTTCAAACAAATCCATGAAATAGAAAGACAAGGAATGCTGTCAAATACATCTATGAGCATATTATACTGGTACAAAATTGAATAAAGATACACTCACATTCACACACACACACACACACACACACACACACACACACACAAAGAAATAAACCCAACTACAAAAGTTATCAGTATATTTGTAAACTGAAATTATCAACATGTTAAAGCTCCTATTCCGTGATCAAGACTTGGATATCAGTCTAGGAATTCAAGAATCATCTTTTAAGAGCAAAGCATAAGCTCATAAATAGAACCAAGAACAGAAATTGCGTGACCATCTCAACAGATGAAGAAAAGCACTTCAACATCCCTTCATAATAAAAGTTCCAAAGCAACTAGGAACGCAAAGTCCTCAAGATAATCGTCTATACACAATAAGCCATTAGCTAATATCATACTACATGGGAAAAGTCTAAAACTGTTTCCTCTATAATCAGGAAGAAGACAATATCATCTACTTGTTCCACTCTTATTAAAGTGTTTGATAGTTTTAGTAAGAGAAGTAACATAAAAGAAATAAATAACATGAGTATAACTAGGAAAGGAAAAGTTCAAATTATCCATATTTGCAAATGATATCATCCTTACCTTATCATCCCTATCAAAAGACTATACATTGTATCACCTTCCTGTGGTTGTATCTACACTATCTCTGTAATCTTATCTGAGTATATTGGAAACCGTGTATACTGGTATTAGAACTAGGAAACCGAAAGGGAATACCAAAATTGAGAGACACAGGGTAAAAAAAGACAAACAACTACAAAAGCAATACTTGCAAAACTGTTTGGTGTAAGTCAACTGAACACCTCAGGGGGGGAAGGGAAAGGGAAAGTGGGAGGAGGGAGGAGGGTATGAGGGACAAGGTAACAAACAGTACAAGAAATGTATCCAATGCCTAACGTATGAAACTGTAACCTCTCTGTACATCAGTTTGATAATAAAAATTTGAAAAAAATAAAATAAAATAAAATCTAGTGCACAAAACTAAAAAAAAAAGACTATACACACAAAAAAACTCTTAGACTAAGAAACACTTCAGCAAAGTAGTAAGATACAAAACAAACATATCAAAATCATATATGCAGATAGGGAACAGGCTGAGAAACAGATCAAGAAAATATAACAGATGAAAAATACAGTAATTTATACTGGATTTTTTAAAGTCTAGTAATAAGAGGGGTGAATGTAGCCAAAGCATATCATATGCCTGTATGGAATACCACAATGAGATTTCTCTTACAGTTCATGTACTCTAATAAAAGAATACCAAAAAGAATAAGAAAAACATTATTAAAATCTAACATCTGGTGGAAAAGAAATCTTTTCTGTGTCTGCCCTGAAATTCTTTCTTCAAACAGAACACGAACTTCCATTCATGTCCAGAGGCACACATTTCTACCAACAGCCCAACGGCAACCACCTCAGTAATCACTATGAAGTTTCCTCTTCCCTTCAGTCCTTCATTTCTGAATCCTCACCAGGATAATCCCTTGTGCTCCATTTACCAAAGCCTACAGTTTTCCTGCCTGGGCTCTTCTTCTAGCCTCTCCTCATTAGCCAGTTCCAAAGCTGTTTCTACAATATTAGGTATGTCTTACAATACCACCCTCCCACACACACACACTTCTGGGTACCAAATTCCTGTCTTTGTTTTGTCTTGTGCTAACCTACCTAAATACCATGAACTAAGGAATTCATAATCAACAAAAGATCTACTAACTCATATATAGTGCTATAAGCTGAAAAGTCCGAGATCAAAGAAGAGGTCTATGGAGAGAGAGGGCCATCTTGCTGCACTGTGACATGGTGGAAGGACAAAGAGAGGGAAAGAGAGAACAAGAGGGGCTGAATTCATCCTGTCATAAGGAACCTACTCCTGCAATGATCTGTCCTTTCTGTTACTGTGGTATGAGTCCATCGGCAAGGGTGGGGATTCCATAATCCATACACCTGTCCGTGGGGCCCACCTCCCAACACCACAGCACTGAAATCACATTGTTAACATCTGAACCCTGAGGGACTCACTCAAATCATAGCAATCTCAACCCAAAACGCATGGCAGCAAGTCTGTGACTCCAAAAACAGAGCTTTGTTAGAATAGCAAAGAACTGAAACCCAGGCTATGTGTGCTATGGCATACCACAGGCCTATCCAAGGGGCATGGAGCAAGAGAAAAGGTTGAAAGACAAAGAGAAGATGTTCATACAAGTTATTTTGAAATAATATAAATTGGTTTGAAAACAAGTTGTTTTGAAAATATTGGCAATTAGTCATTGGTAATACTAGCTATTACTGGAGAGAAGTCGTAATAGGAATGACTTATCCAGAATATTTTAACTTTTTGTGGTTTTCAGAGTTTTCTGGCCTATGTGCATATGGTCCTTCCTTATTGACTTTTTGGATCTATTTTTTTTCAGTGTTTGACTTGAGTGACTCAATATTGGTATCGACACAGCAACATCTTTTCCTGACTTCTATCTACTTCATTAACTTCATGCTGACACCTTAAAATTGAATGTAAAAGTAGCCATGTTAAATGTACTCACACCATGGAAACTAGCCAACACTATAAATACACATGGCCCACACCATGACAGGAAGTCAGAATTTTCTTATGCAAAGTGGGAAGGAACTCTGAACTTTTCCCAACATCTCCCTGTATTTTGTATAACCCTCCACTAGCAATCTGAAACCACTTCCTGAAGCGTGACCTCAAGCTTTACCTCCACCACAAAGCCTTCACTAAGCACCCCACCAACTTGTCTTTGTCTAATAGAATAAGAGAATACAAATCTTTTCATATGATTATATATCTTTCCTTACCCTCTTCTAAGTAGATTGCATTCTCTTTGAGGACAGACACTGAGTATGTAGTAGGGATTCAACAACCTTTCTGAACAAAAATTTCATACAAAACTTCCCATTTGCAATGACCCTGTCCTAGTTCTTAAGGAATTACCATCAGAAGGAAATAAATACTGATAAAATGCAATTCAAATGCTTTTGTGTGATTATTTATATATTGTCCATTTGAAATCCAGTTATCTCTAAGTACATCCAATGTCACTCTACTGCTCCTTCCAAGTGCATGGTTGCACAGGCCAAGTATTTCTTTGGTTTTCTTCCCAAAGTGATTCTTGATTTACAGCTTTGTGAAGATGAACTTCTAGTTGACTTTAAAAGGAAGGAAAAGTAAGACTCTGGGAAAGGCTAGTCTTCTCCAATCTAGCCCCAACCCCCACCCACCCTTCCTAGAGGTGCTGAGCTCCTGGGCTCTACACTGTCCTCAGGAGCCAAGCTGGGGTCGTGCACAGGCTGACCCTGCAATCTGATACCTTGCTGGGAGCAGCTGGTGCAGATGAAGCCGGAAGGAGAGAGGACTGAATAGGAGGAAAACAGCTCTGTGGGAAGAAAAGTGGCTGCAACCACCAGTGACTTTTGGCATATGCAAAGGAAGCAGACGTAGGCAGGAGAGACAGCTGGTTCAACTTACCAATAACAAATCCAATCTTATTTCTTGCAGCTTGTCTTCTATCTGTAAACACAGATGAAGCAACCCACAGATGCAGGTTCAAATTACCCTGGTGTTTCAGAGCACTTTGGGGGGGGGGGGGGCTCGAGGGTGGGGGATCATTGGATAGAGTGTGAACAAGAAGGGAAGATTATTCTGCCATTCTCTCTGCTTCTTGCAGGTCTCAGGTAATGCACTAGGAGGAGGAAAGAATGGCCTTGTGGAAGACCCAGGTTGGGAGGTCCAGGCCCAGAGATGGGGGCTGGAGAGTACTGAATCTGATCAAGACAATATAAAACAGCATCAGCAGTCAGGAGAAGCCCCTCACTCCCAGGGACTCTTAGAACCTGTAGGGGGAAATGATTCTGGTAAACCGTTCTGGCTCTCTGTTCCATAAAGATTCTTGTTTTGACAGCTTCTTGAGAGGCATGTTGCTGCCAAATGCGTCCTGTAAATCCACTTGTTACATTTGTTTGGCTTTTCCTTTTCCTTTCTCTTTTCTTCACCTCCCCTCCCCCCCCCTTGGGGTGCAGAGAGAGATGGGACTGGCCTTCAGCCAAAATAATCCACTCTGGATGGAAGAAGGCAATCAGAAGAACAAGTGCCACAAGTAGCCAAGACCTGTTTCCTAAAATGCCTGAGCTAGTGATCATGGACTGTGCACCTAAGGCTTCAGAGCAGACCCATAGTGCCACTGTCTTCTGCAGAGCAGAGCTGAACTGGAGGCTGCACAGGTCCAGATTGAGAGAGAGAAGAGCTCTCCCATTTTTCATTCCCCACCCAAACTCAAAACCAGGTTGGGTGAATCCCATGACTTTCAGTAAATTGTGTCATTCCTGAAAAATTCACTTTGGGAAATCCTGGATTCCAGATGTGAAGCCTGGGACAAAAAGGAAATGTCCCACTCAAGAACATTGCTTGAGTGATTCCTGAGGTTCTGCAGAAACAACCTGGAACAGATCTTCTCCTCACATGTGCTCCTTGTCCACCTCCCACCTTGACTGAAGGCCATAGATTGGCCTTGCTAATAGCTCTGGAACTCCTGAGGGTTCTGGATGGGACCCAGGGACTCTCCTGCAGTGTCTGGTGCACCATCTGATTTGGAGGCTTGTCTCTCACTGTGCCCTCTGCCTGCCTGGTTGCAGCTTAGATCTATGAATCCCTTATCTTGTCATCAATGGAAGCACCCTCCACTGAGGATGCAAATTTCCTTTGCAGCAAAAATCTTTTCCCTCTTGCTCATCCCCACCTCACTGGCCTCGGTATGTTTCCAAGAACTTTTCCAGCTTTGTAGGAAGTACTTTGGTCTAATGAGCCTCAGAGGAGGCTGCCTGGGAGATGGAAAGGCCTTAAGAAAATGGGGACTCGATGCTCTACACGGCTGCGTTAAAGGCCCACTGGGAGAATCTCTTGCCCTCAAAATGAGTTTCCAGAGGCCGCTTGGAGCCTGTGAACCTTCTGTTCAGTCTTCCAAACATAGAGCCCCCATTTTATTTCTTTATTTTTATTTTATTATTTAATTGTATTGTATTTTGTGTGTGCCCATCCTGGGGCTTGAACTCAGGGGGTGGGAGATGTCTTTGAGTTTTTTTTGCTCAAAGCCAGCATTTTACCACTTGAGCCACAGCTCCACTTCTGGCTTTTTTGGCAGTTAATTGGAGATAAAAAGAATTTCAGAGTCTTTCCTAGCCAGGCCGGCTTTGAGCCACAATCCACATATCCCAGCCTCCTGAATATGTAGGATTATAGTCATGAGCCACCTGTGTCCTGTGGGAGCCCCCCTTTTAAATGCAAGTGTTGTGAGGGAGGACCCCAAAGGCAGCAGGAAGCAAGAATCTCTAGATGTAGACCAGGAGCTGTTGTGAGCTCCAGATTCGAAGAGACCAAAGGGGCAGGGCCTGAAGAAAGGCTGCAGTGTACTGAGCTTCCCACACCTTAGCCCCAGGACCTAGGAGACCAAGAGCTTCTCTAGGAGACCCCTGCTTCTCTTGCCTCTTTCTTCAGATTGACAAGAAGGAATTGACAGCCTGTGTGTAAAAGGAAAAGGAACCCCTTGCCCGCTGCACCAGTTGTCTCCAGAGACCAAGAGGAAGGGTGCATGGCCCCCCAGCTTTTCCCTTTGGGTGTGGAGACACGTGGTCCCCTGTGTCTTCAGCTAACTTCTCCTGTATATCCAACATCAGGTCGAATATTCCTTACAGCTACCAAGTGCAGTGAGATTGCTGAAGGAAAGGCAGGGGTTCCTCATAGTGCTCTTACCCTAGCCAGATTCCTAAAGAGGGTTGTAGGTCAGTCACCTTTCTCTCCTCATATACCACCAAACTCCTATCAAGGACCCTGGAGACCACCAGGTCTTAAGGAGATCTTATGACCTCATCCTTTTGACCAATAGGCCAATTTTGAAAGTTACATGTTGACAAATTATAATTGTTGATACTTATGGGTTACAAAGTGATGTGATTTCTTTAATAAAACACAGAATGATTAAATTAAGCTGATCAACATACCCCTCACCTCAAATATTGAATGTTTGTTGTGATGACATATGACATTTGCTCTCAGTGATATTGAAGTATTGAAGGTATTAGTTATATTCACTGCTCTTTTTCCTACTTATCAGCCAGTTTTACACAGTTTTACTCCTTTCCTTTCCTTCTGCCCTCCTGTCCCCAGGATAACATTCTCTTATTCTCTTTCTCTCTTGTGACCTCTGCACATGAACTTCTTGCACTGAATCTCCCCTAGCTGTCTAACCTCTAAAGAAGGCAACCGTCCAGAAAGTCTTCCTTAGTTCTCACTTCTGCTTTATCTTCCTTCTACTCCTCAGGTGTTCATGTAGCTTTAATTAGCCACAGAGCTGTCACAGAATGACTGTGATTCCTACAGATGTATCTGCAATGTGGGCCTCCCCCCTTAATTTCAAGCTGGCTTCTCAGCCAACTTCTCTATTTGGGTTTCTAATTAGAAGCTCAAATGAAATGGCCAAAATGCCATGCATGCCTTCAAAATATACTCAGAATGGGATCACCACTCACTGCATTCCCATCACTTTCTACTCGGCGTCTTTCTCCAAATGGCTGCAGCTCAATACCCTCACTTCCTATAGCCAATTTTCCTTTCTGATTTTATTTTTTAATTGTCTTTAAGTACTTGTACAGAGGAGCTTCAACTTATCTTTTAAGTACAATACATCTTGATCAATTTCGTCCCTCTTAATTCTTCCCCATTGCTCCCAACTCTACCCATTCCCTCCATGTTCCTAGTTCCATTTTCCATTTTCACATATATAACCTTTAATATTATGACTGCATTCCCCCGCCATCCTGCATTCTCCAATCATTCTTCTACAACCTCTGTCTACCCCCCGCCCCTTCACATCACAAACTCTAGCGTCCTGGTGATCATTTTGATAAATGCGAAGTTCGTTGTTGAAAGGAGTTATGCCATTGGAATCCTCCTCCGTGTCTATCAAATTTTAGTAAGTACATTGTGTATATATATATATATATATGCATATGGCCCTGTATATGTTTACAGATTTAGATCTAACATCTATATATGAGAGAAAATATGCAATGCATCCTTTGCCTTTCAGAGCTTGACTTCACTTAATGTAATTTTTCCCAGGTCCATCCATTTCCATGCAAATGACATAGTATCATTTTTTCTGATAGATGAATATATATATATGTATATATACATATATACATATGTCACATTTTCTTGGCCCATTTGTCCTATGAAGGGCATCTGGGCTGTCATTTTCATAACTTGGTGATGATGACTAATGCATCAATGAAGTTGTGCAACTGTCTTTACCTCTAGCTAATTTTCCACCACGCATAAAGAGAAAATCTCATAACCTATAAACCAGATCATGTAACATTTTTGTGAAAATCCTTTAAAGGTTTCTTGTGTCATATGGAAGAAAAGCCAAGAAGAGTACGCGTGGCCTTTGGGAACCTTGGAAAGAAGTGGAAATCAGATATATGGGAGAAGAGCAGCCGTGCAAAGAGCTCCAGGAAGGGATGATTCGGGGGGAAGCTAGGGCACTGCTCTTCATCTGACTTCTTTCCCTACCTTACTTGGAGTGACCCACAGAGACTGGAACCGATACAGACACAGAAGACCATGTGTAAGCAAAAACAGGCACAACTGGAGTTATGCAGCCACAACCAAAGAATGTTTGAGGCCACAGGATGCTTGCCTGGGGCCTTTGAGGAAGGATGCTTGCCTGGTGGTCCTGCTGACACCTTGACTTCAGACTTCAATCTCAGAACCATGCACGAATAAACTCCAATCCTGTTAAGCACTGAGCTTAGAATAACTTATTACAATAGTCCTCCCTCCCTCCCTGTCACCGTCATGTAGCTCCGGAGATTCGGGATTCCCTGATCTCCTTATGTGGAATAGGCCAGAGGAATTATACAAAAACTTCTGGACATCTGACCCAAGAGACTTTACTCAAGTCTCTTGACATGGCTGAGTCTCGTCTATTTTTATTGAATGTAAAACTAGAGCATATCTATGCTTCCTCCAGTGCTGAAAGCCAGTGTTCCCAATCACTGACACAGCCTCAGACACAGCAGTGAGAGCGACTCTTGCTAGACCACCTCAGGTTTCTCTAGAGCTCCTGCCTCAGATGCGTGCAATGGAGAAGCTCTCTCCTCATAAGGCTGCTGCATGCCACAGGAAAGCTGCTGCCGTGGTAGCCACCCTGGAACAAAACCCATTCCACGTGTACTTAGCAAAACTCTTCTTTCCTGTGCATCCTAATCGATGTATGTGGTAGGAAAGGTCTAGAAATATCATGAGCTGAAGCCAGAAAACACAGTACACAATTCTACTCTGATATAGGCTCCTTGTGTAGTCTCACTTCCCACAAATGAAATCCTGTCGTTGGGCACCCTGCCCAGACCTCCCTCAGTGGAATGAACATGGGCCTCCAGTCCCACTGCTGGTGGCTGAGTGTTTCAGCAGCTTTTCGTTGGTCCTCCAGGTAGGAAGTGATAAGGAGAATTTAGAGCTAAAAAGATATTGCACACCTAACCCCCTTTTTTTTTCTTTGACATCAAGGGATCAAGACCCAAGCTGTTGAAATTATTTGCCCAGGTATAATGTCAGGGAAAGGCCCTATGTGAGTTCTCAGGAGCTTTGTCATACCCTTTATTCCCAATGTGAGCTTCGTAAAAGTTTGGCTCACTTTATACTGCATAATAAAAGGGGATTCTCTAATGTGTGGTTTTTGCAAAAGAGCTGCTTCCTCTGTCCTACTGGTAGGGAAGTCGCCTGACTTTGCACAGGGTACCTTATGTCTTCTAACCCACAGGAGTGATGTTTGCAAGGTTCTTTTCCTTATTGGTTTTTTACAGCTCTTCAAAGACAGAAAACAACAATCATTTCCCATCTGATCCAAGACCACAGGATTGTTTTTAATTCCATTCATCAGTATCTCATTCACCCCAGGAGACCGTGGGTTGTTTCCATATTTACATAATGGGCTCATCGGTTCAAGCTCCATAGAGCCCTCTGTGACGTGGGGCAATTATGCTCCTCTGCAAGCTTCCAAGTTTACAGAAAAGGCCAATAGGGTCTCAGACACCCAGAAAACATACTTTTTGTGTTTTTATAAACTCTATAAAAGTGTAATTGGATCAAACTTTGCATCCAAAAGCACATTCTTCAGGAATATTTTATATGCACATAAAACATAGAGAAAATGTTAACATTATGATCTTAACTGTTTGCACATTGGAAGCAGCTAAAAGTTAGGGAAATGCAATCCATCTGTTCTCTTCTTTGAAACTAGATCATTCTGAGAGCTGAAGGGAGCTCCTCGGGGAGTGTGACATGCCCTCACCAGCTCCTGTTATCAGGTGGCAGGAGGTGGGCTGGGAGGTGGGCTTACTGCTGACGCTGTTTATCCATCTCTTTCTCCAAATTAGGGTATGGCCATACAGAAGCCTTCCTTGTAAGGGCAAGTCTCCATGAGGATAACCAATGTGAGAGCCATATGCTCCCATAGCCCAGGCTATGATCTCAGGTGCCTGAAGGCCTGCGGAGGGGCCTTCCACCTCTCCCCATCCCCGCAGGTATCCTTCAGAAGGGACTTAGGAAGAAAGAACATCCAGGTTTTGCCATTGCCCCTAAGGCGTTCTTTGTTCAAACCTATCCTATTAGGCACTTATGAGCCTTCATTATGGAGTACTAGTGCCTAATCAGCTCAAGCTGAGTTGGAGATAGAAGAAGGAAGGGGGAGAGGCCAAGACAATATAAGCAACAACTGATATTTGCTCTCCCAGGGAGGAGCCTATCTGTTGGGCTCCCTTGTTTTTTATCTGTTAGCACAGCAAATTAGACTCCTCATTTTCCCATTTGCAGAGACTAGCACATGTAGAAAGACAAGATGTGGAGAAATTCGGGGGGTGGCAGGGAGCTGCCTTCTACCAAGAACAAAGCACATTTTCCCAGCTTCACACCTACACCATGGTCTATGCACCAGCAGGTCGAGACCAAAGACAAAGAGAAGATTCCCTTGGAGTCTGGGAGTCTCAGGTGTGGAGGTTTATACAGCACTGAGAAATGCCTTGGGAAGGCCACCAGGTCCCATTCAACCTCTCTGAGAGGTTGTAGTCTGTAGTCTGAGAAATACTTAAAGTAAAATAATTTGAGTTTCCAATCTGGGGAACTGAAAAACAGAAGGTTTTCACCATCACAGATAAAACTGGAGAAGATGTGTGTGTGTGTGTGTGTGTGTGTGTGTGTGTGTGTGTGTGTGTGTGTGTTCATATGAATGATCTCTATTACCTACTTATACACAAGGCCATAAATCCAACCCCTAGCACTTCGAGAAAACAAAAATAAAGGCATAATTTACTGAGTTGCTATAAGCTACACATAGCGTAAAGAGGAAACGGGATTATAAGAATGACCTAGAAGACACATTAAAATGTCAGCCCTTGGCCCCATTCCAGATCCACAAGAACCTCTGAGAACGACGTCCAGTGTCCTGCCTTTCAACAAAGTCCTCAGGAAAGTGAATTGCTATTCTGAATTAAAAGATCTCATGCATTGTCTTTGTAGAATTCTGATTTTGATGTCCTATGCATACTCATCTCAAAAAAATCAAAGTACCAAAGCACTCAGATATCACATGAATGAAACAGTACTGCAGAACAAAGTTATAAATACTGCTTTCATCCAAGAGTTCCCATGGAGCTCCTGCCATGCTCAAGGTGAAGAACAGGAGTGGTCCAAGGCCTCCATGGGACTGAGTGGCTGAGCTAGGGACAAGCGGTCAAGAACCTCAGAGACCAGAGGGTGAGACTGGCGTAGAGCGTAGCTGGGCTGTCAGCCACAGAAAGAGGACAGCACCACTCTGGCCCGTGTGCCACACTGGATGGACAAGACAGGGCAGGTAGGGAAGCCTGTGAGAAGATGCAATCCCATTTTAGAGACAAAGACGATTTCCCCCAAACTAGAATGTCTCACCCGGCAGAAAGAGTAAAAGACACCCAGGGAAAGAGGATCTGGAATGCATAACCTGTGCATTGTTCTAGAAGTTACAGACCTGGATTGTAAAGATGGTGCAGAATTGTGAAGTCACGTGAAGATGGACTTTGCAAGGTGAATGGGATATGTCTGCAAGCAGCTCTTCTAGTGAGGGTTTTTCCTAAGAAAAGGAGGAAAGAATCATTCTGGCTACAGTTTGAGGAATGAGCTTGAGAAGAGTAGGGCTGGGTCACAGAGACCCTATGTACTCATTTCTTCCTTGAACCCCAACAAGAGTTGTACCAGACGTCCTGTCACCCGGCTGATCTTCCTGAGTCTGTGGCTGATGTTCACAAGGTCCCCCTCCTTGGATTTCAACATGTACACCAACCTCTGGATGGTTTGCTCAGTGGTGTGAGCACCCCCCTGCTGTCCTGGAGGTTCACACACCACAGGAAAGAAGAGAACAAGAACACAGGTCCTTCCCAGTGAAGGTGTCTCTGGCACATGGGTGGTGATCTCCCTATGCAGAATGAGAGCAGATCCACCACCTTCCAGTTGCACATTGCCACTGAGAAGTTTCCTCGGGTGACTGATCCACAGGAAAAGGCATTGGTTGCTGCTTGTTTGGGGCTTCTGGGGTGAGGAATAATTGACAGAGGTGCTCAAGCCCACCTCTGCTCCATGATGTGAATGCTCTCAGTCCTGTAGGATTGTCTCATTATTGAGTTCATGCACTAAGTTTCTCCCTTGAATCTTTCACTTCAGAACCATGGACATTACTAGCATTTTAAACAATAAAAGCATTATGGAGAACATATACCATGTCAAAGTGATCATGGGAATGCCCTAAATTAAATAATTCTTTGTGAACCTCATTGAAGAAATGAAAAGCTAAGGTACTGTGCTGCCTGCCTGTAATCCCATCACTAGAGAGGCTAAGGCAGAAAAGTCATAAATTCAAGGCCAGCTTGAGCCACAGAGAAACAAAGAGGTGGGGAGAAAGGGAAAGAGGAAGGAGGGAGGAAGGGAGAGAGGGAGGGGGGAGGAAGGGGGAGGAAAGGAGAAGGGAGAAAAGGAGAAAGGGAGAGGGAGAAAGGCTGGCAGGCAGGGATAGAGGGAGGAAAGGAGGGAGGAAAGGAGGGAAGGAGGGAGGGGGAAGGAGGAAGAAATAAGGAAGGAAGGAGGGAAGGAAAGAAAGAGGGAAGGAAGGAGGGAAGGAAGGAAGAGAATCAGTCAGGCATCTATGCTATTTCATTGGCTTATGAGAAACCAAAATAACATAGGTAAGAGTACTGTGTAAGCTGTAATGTGTGTAATTGTTATTAATGAAGCTCCTACCTCTAGATAATGCTGTGTATATAAAGAAAGTAAAAGGGTCTAAATTATGGACACATTTAACCCCAAATCGAATTCAGTCGGAAGATACACAAGCTGTTTAAAGTACTGAGTAGTACTCTTGCGGACCATCTTGGAATTGTTCTGTGTTTCCGTCCATTACAGTTACACAATGGCTTGCAGTCACCCAGACCTGGTTCTAATCTGCTCTGCTAGCTTTGTAAACTGGGAAGAGTTAGCTAACATCCCTGGACTGAAATTCCTTTTGCTAAAACATCAGAATAACAGCTATTTCCCAGCACTAGGATGGATGAGGTGAGCTGACCTAGCACAAAATGTAAGGGGATGCCAGGCAACTTATTAATCATGACAAACAATATCTAATGTAATAGTTTTAAATAAAAATTATTGAAAGAAGTTCTTCAATGAGCAAAACATCAAAATATAAAATGAAGACACAGACTGTTCCTTTTGTGTTTCCTTTTACCAGTAGGTTCAGCACAGCACTGGGTGCGTGTGACTGAAAAAGTATATCAGAAAGCCAGGACCAGTGGCTCATGCCCCTGTATGGCGAAATGCAGCAAAGGGGGATATATTACATGGCAGCCAGGGGAGGAAAGTACTTTAGTCTACTTTCAGGATGAAGGAAGGAGGTTCAGGTTTAAATAGGAAAATAATTGGGGGCAGGGAGAGGTTTGCACAAACAGTCCCAGTCAGAGGTGTGACCTGGTTGGTCATTATCCTGGTCCTGGTTTGGAGATGGCTTCTAGAGAAGTTATTTTCTCTGTCATCACTTGAGCACTCTGGTGAGGAAAAGCAAGTCATTGCTGCCTGGCGGGTGGTCTGTCCTGAGTGGGCTTTGCTGCTTCCTTCTTGGGGGAAGTTTCTCCCATCCTTCCTTGTGAAGATGTTATGCACAAGTTCTGTGCTTCCTGGATTCTGTGATGAGTACAGGGTGAATGGCTCAGAACAAAGACAGGGTGCCTAGCTTTTCTCTTGCTTTTAGTAAGTGAGTGTGGCTCCAAGTAAGGAGTGTGGTTGCTTTTTTTATTTTTGTAAAAGCAATGTGCTGTTTCCTTGCTGCCTGGTTCATATGGTCACTGGTTTGCTGAGTGCACAGCAGGTGTGGGGTGTGGGTAGTCATTCGCTGCTACCTTGGGAGGTTGACAGCAGGTGCCTGCGTGTGTGCTCGTCGTCACCCTAGCTGGTTTGGCACTGCCAATGTAAGGTCACAAAGTGGTCGTTACACCCTATAGACTCACATTTGCTTCATAGGAGAGTGTGCTCTTTTTTCTTCTTCTTCTTTTTATTTGTTTATTAATTGAACACAATTTTTTTTACAAGGTGTTGTGCAAAAAGGGTACAGTTACATAGTAGGGCAGTGTGTACATTTCTGGTGTTATCTTACGTCCTGTTTTTCTATCCCTTCTCTAGGTCAGGTAGACATATATACAATATACAATATATCAAGAACATATACAGTATTCACAGACTTGGTCTCTACTGTCTCTCCGTCTCCCTTTGTTAACAGTCATATATCAGGGAGATCATGCCCCTTTGTTTTCTGTGTTCTAGGCTTGTCTCACTCAACATTATTTGTTCGAGTTCTGACCATTTCCCTGCGAATAACAATATTTCACCATTCCTAATCGCTATGTAGTATTCCATTGTGTATAAGTACCATATTTTTTGGATCCATTCGTCTGTGGAGGGGCATCTGGGTTGTTTCCATATTTTGGCTATTGTGAATTGTGCCACGATAAACATGGAAGTACAAATGTCTTTTTGATATCTTGGGTTTTGCTGTTTAGGATAGATGCCTAGGAGTGGTATGGCTGGGTCATAGGGTAGGTCTATATTGAGCTTTTTGAGAAACCTCCATACTGTTCTCCAAAGTGGTTGTACTAATTTGCACTCCCACCAACAATGGAGAAGGGTTCCTCTTTCCCCACAGCCCCTCCAGCATTTGTTGTTTCCTGAGTTCAGAGTATAGGCCATTCTAACTGGGGTGAGGTGGTATCTCAGGGTTGTTTTTATTTGCGTTTCCTTTACTAGCAGGGATGTTGAGCATTTCCTCATGTGTTTCTTTGCCATTTTTATATCTTCTCTTGTGAAGTCTCTCTTTAGCTCCTTTGCCCATTTCCTAATTGGTTTATTGGGCTTGGAGGGGCTTAGTTTTTGAGTTCTCTGTAGATGACAGATATCAGGCCTTTGTCTGTTGCTGTGTTGGTAAAGATCCTTTCCCATATCGTTGGCTGTCTTTCTATTTTGGTGGCTATGACCTTAGCTGTGAAGAAACTTTTTAATTTGTAGTAGTCCCATTTGTCCAGTCTTTCCCCTATTTGTTGTGCCCCTGGGACTCTATTCAGGAAGTTCCTTCCTGTGCCTATAAGTTCTAGCATCTTTCCTACTCTGTCCTTCAGTAGTTTCAAGGTCTGATATTGAGGTCCTTGATCCATTTTGAGTTGATCTTGGTGCATGGTGATAGGTTTGGGTCTACTTTGAGTTTTCTGCATATGGCTGCCCAGTTCTCCCAGCACCAGTAGTTGAAGAGGCTATGTTTATTCCATTGTATGTCTTTAGCTCCTTTGTCGAATATCAGTTGGCTGTAAGAGTGCGGTTTTATTTCTGGGTCTTCAATTCTAATCCATTGGTCTTCCGATCTGTTTTTATACCAATACCATGCTGTTTTTGTTATGATGGCCTTGTAGTAGAGCTTGAAGTCTGGTATTGCGATACCTCCTGCACTGCTTTTTTTGCCTAGAATTGCTTTGGCTATTCTAGGTTTTTTGCTGTTCTGTATGAATTTATGGATTGGTTTCTCTATTTCAGTGAAAAATGTGGCTGGGATTTTGATAGGTACTGCATTGAATTTGTATAACAATTTGGGCAATATGGCCATTTTCTTTTTTTTTTTCTCAAATTTTTATTATCAAACTGATGTACAGAGAGGTTACAGTTTCAAACGTTAGGCATTGGATACATTTCTTGTACTGTTTGTTACCTTGTCCCTCATGCCCCCCTCCCTCCCCCCCTTTCCCTCCCCCCCCAGGTGTTCAGTTCACTTACACCAAACAGTTTTGCAAGTATTGCTTTTGTAGTTATTTCTCTTTTTTTACCCTGTGTCTCTCAAATTTGGTATTCCCTTTGAATTTCCTACTTCCAATACCAGTAAACATGGTTTCCAATATACTCAGATAAGATTACAGAGATAGTGTAGGTACAACCATAGGAAGGTGATACAAGAACATCATCAATAATAGATAACTACACATACACATAGGACGTTGAAAGTAGTTACAACTGTGATATAACAATTGTTTCCATAACATGGAGTTCATTTCACTTAGCATCATCTTATGTGTTCATAAGGGTATAGCTATTGGGCCTTGTGATGCTCTGCTATGGCTTGCCTAAACCTGTACTAATTATTCCCAATAAGGGAGGAATATGGCCATTTTCATTATATTGATTCTGCCTACCCATGAGCATGGGAGGTCTTTCCATCTCCTTGTGTACTCTTTGATTTCCCTTTTTAGATTTTTATAGTTCTCATTAAATAGGTCCGTCACGTCCTTGGTTAAGTTGATCCCTAGGTACTTTATTCTTTTTTTGGCTACTGTAAATGGAATTGTTTCCATAATTTCCTTTTCAGTTTGTCTATTGCTGGTGTACAGAAAAGCTGCTGACTTTTGTGGATTGATTTTGTATCCTGCTACTTTGCCAAATTGGTTTATTAGGTGTAGGAGTTTGGGGACTGAGTTTTTTTGGTCCTTCAGATATAAGATCATGTCATCTGCGAATAAGGATAACTTGATTTCTTCCTTGCTGATGTGGATCCCTTTGATGTCCTCCTCTTGCCTTATTGCTATGGCTAGGGATTCCAGCACTATGTTGAACAGAAGTGGGGAGAGTGGGCATCCTTGTCTTGTTCCTGAGTTTAGGGGGAATGGTTTAAGTGTCTCTCCATTTAATATGATATTAGCAGTTGGTCTGTTGTATATGGCTTTTATTGTTTTGAGGAATGTTCCATCTATTCCTGTTCTCTCCAAAGCTTTTAATAGGTATGGATGTTGTATTTTGTCAAAGGCTTTTTGGGCATCGACTGAGATAACAATGTAATTCTTAATTTTAGATCTGTTTATGTGGTGAATTACGTTGATTGATTTACGGATGTTGAACCATCCTGTGACTGAGGGATGAAGCCTACTTGGTCATGATGTATAATTTTCTTGATCAGTTTCTGGATCCTGTTAGCTAATATTTTATTGAGGAGCTTTGCGTCTGTGTTCATTAGTGATATTGGTCTGTAGTTCTCTTTTTTTGTTGGGTCTTTGCCTGGTTTGGGAATGAATATGATATTAGCTTCATAGAATGAGTTTGGGATTTCTCCCTGTGTTTCTATTTCGCGGAAGAGTTTGAGGAGTATTGGTATTAGCTCCTCACTAAAGGTTTTGTAGAATTCGTTGGTGAATCCATCTGGGCCTGGGCTTTTCTTAGTAGGGAGGTTCTTGATTACCTCCTGTATCTCACCGTAAGTTATTGGTTTATTTAGTTGATTTATTTCTTCTTGGTTCAGTTTGGGCAGTTTGTACTTCTCTAAGAATTGATCCATTTCTGTAAAATTATTGTTTTTTGCTGAGTAGAGGTTTTGGAAATAGCTCCTTATGATTGTTTGAATATCGTGTGTACTTGTTGTAATTTTTCCGGTGGAGTCCCTGATTTTACGTATATGAGTCTCTTCTTTTTTTTTTTAAGTCTTGCAAGGGGTCTGTCAATTTTATTTATTTTCTCAAAGAACCAGCTTTTAGTCTTATTTATTTGTTGAATGGTCTTTCTATTTTCAATCAGATTTATCTCTTCTTTAATCTTTGTGATCTCTCCCCTCCTAGTCGTTTTAGATTCTGTCATTTCTTGTTTCTCCAGTTGTTTTAGTTTCATCGTGAGGGTATTCACCTGCTCTGCTTCCATTCTTTTAATGTGGGTGCTGAGTGCAATGATCTTGCCCCTCAGTACTGCCTTAGCTGTGTCCCATAGGTTTCTTTGTGATGTGTTTTCTTTGTCATTGTGGCTTATGAATTCGTTGATTTCATCTTTAACCCACCAAGTGTTGGATAGCAGCGTGGGGTTTAGCCTCCAAGAGTGTGTATAGCCTCTGTGGTATCCCTTGTGGTTGAGGGTTACCTTTAATCCACTGTGATCAGATATAATACATGGGATGACGTCAATACTTTTGTATTTGCTGAGGTTCTTTGTGTGGGCTATGACGTGGTCTATTTTGGAATATGATCCATTGGCTGCTGAAAAGAAGGTATATTGGATCTCTGTAGGGTGGAAGGTTCTATACAGGTCTGTTAGATCCATTTGGGAAATGGTGTTATTTAGGTCCTCAGCTCCCTTACTAATCCTCTGGGTGTTGGATCTCTCTCTTGGAGAGAGAGAAGTATTAAAGTCACCCACTATGATTGTGTTTGCATCTATCTTGCTCTGTAATTCTGTGAGAATTTGCTTGACATATGTAGGGCCTCTTTTGTTCGGTGCGTATACATTTATCACCATGATTTCTTGATTCTGGATTTTTCCTTGTATTAATATGTAGTGTCCTTCTTTGTCTTTTTGAGTTGACTTTAATGAGAAGTCCAGCTTGTCTGAGATCAGAATGGCTACACCTGCCATTTTGGTGAGTTCATTTGCTTGGTAGATCTTGCTCCATCTTTTCATTCAAAGCCTGTTTTTGTCCCTTGCTGTAAGGTGGGTCTCTTGTAGACAGCAGATGTCAACTTTTTGTTTGCGAATCCATTCTGCCAGTCTGCTCCTCTTTATCGGAGAGTTTAAATCATTTATATTTAAAGAGATCAAGGATAAGGGTGTTTTTTCTCCTTCCATTTTCTTGTTGGGCTGTTTTTTCCTCTTTTTTTTTTCTTGTCTTTAGTGAGCTGATCTTTCTGCTGGACTTTGGCTATTGAAGTTTCTTTCTGATTCTGTCTGTGTGTCTTTTACAATCTCTGTTGGGTGGGGTTCCCCTCTTAGAATTCGCTGTAGGGCTGGTTTTTTATTCACATACTCCTTTAGCTCTTCTTTGGTGTGGAAAGATCTGGTTTTCCCCTCTAATGTGAACTCCAATTTCGCTGGATATCTGATCCGAGGTTGCAAATTGTTATTCTGAAGTACTTGGATGGTGTTCTTCCACTCACTTCGAGCTTGGTAAGTTTGTGTGGATAAGTCGGATGTTATTTGAATCCTCTTCCCATTGAAGAAAGGTTCCTTCTTCGCTTTGGCTGAATTCAGAATTTGCTCTTTAATCTTGAGGTCTGTAGTCTTGAATATTATGTGCCTTGGGGTGGCTTTCCTGGGGTCTGGCCTGCCAGGTGTCCTATAGGCTTCGGTTACCTGGATGGAGTCCCCTGTGAGATTGGGGAAGTTTTCTGCAATAACTTTATTGAGAACATGATTAAGCCCTCTGCTCTGGTATTCGGCTCCTTCTTCTATTCCAATTATGCACAGACTATATCTCTTGTCTTTGTCCATTAGTTCCTGGATTAGTCTGCCCTGAAGCTTCACCTTTTCTGGGAGTGTGGTCATTTTCTGGTTGTTGTCAGCTGCTTCATCATCCAGGCGAGAGATTCTGGATTCTAATGGTCCACTCTTTGTGTTATGGTTTCAATTGCGGAGTTTATGGATGTCAGAGAGCTATTTATGGTTGTCATATCAGCTCTGATCGTGGAAATTTCTTCCTTTAAAGAGTTGTATTTTAAATCTATTTTTTCATGCATTTCAATTCTCAGGATGTGGAGATTTTCTTTAAAGGCGGCTTGCATTGTATCCATTTTTGCTACCATTTCTTTTTTAGCTTCCTGGGTGTCCTTCAAGATTTCCACTCTAAACTCCTGGAATTGTTTTCTGATTTCATTTCTGACGCTTTCGATCATTCTTGTTAACATGGCCTCATTTGCTTTTTTAGTCTCCATCTCCTCTTCAGTCGTGCTGCTTTTTGGAGCTGGCGAGTTGGCTTGCCCTTTGATGAACTGAGTTATGTTTCTTTGTGATTTGCGCATCTGGAGATCTGTGGATGGCTTCTCAGGTTTGGTTTGTAGCTCCTCCCTCCCTCCTGTGTAGGCGAGTCTACGGCAGCAGGTGCTGCCACTGTGGCCCCGCTCACTAGTGCAGGGTACGCCTACCAGAGCAGGCGCTGTCGCCGGGGGCCCCGCCCTCCTGTGCGCTGTGCGTCCACTGCAACAGGCACTTTGGCGGGATATGCCTCCCAGAGAGAGCCCTGGGTTGTTGGGTTGTGCTTGTGCCCTCCCGCGAGTCCGTTGGGGGGGGTGGTATGTGTGGGGCCCAGTGGGATCGACTGTCCGGGTGTGGGTTAGCACCCTCAGACCTCACCTCCGCTGTGAGGGGGGGACCTGATCAGGCCCAGGTGTCCCTACTGTGCTGGTATTGCCCACCAGCACCTATGATTTTTGTTGTAAGAGCCTGCGAGGTCCAGGCGCCTCGGGTGGGGCTTGCCCTGCCGGCCGTCCCCCGGCCCCTGTTGGGAAGGGGGCGGGGCCGGTTCTGCCAGTTCAGGAACCTGTGGGGCCTTGGGGCTGCTCCGCCCTTCCCCTGCTAAACTGACTTCCCAGAGCCTGATGGGGGCTCCCCGCCTGATTTGGGGGTTCTTTGTTCCCTCGGGGTGGGGAGGGGGAGGGAGGGAGATCTAGCTTCTTTGTAGGGCTTGGGTCTCTGATAGCTGGTCTCCCGTTGGGGGAGGGGATAATGGGGGACTCACTGATCCTGCATTGTGTGTGTGTCCCGCGCAGCCGTTGGCCCTCCAGGGGTTGGCTAAGTGTCATGGTGGCTTCCCCGGTTCCCTCTTTCTGCCGCGCTGGGTTCCCTTGTCCGAACCCGGTGTGGACCCGAACTTCTCGTCGCTGCCGGTGTGTGTCTTTTTTTTTTTTTTTTTGGCCAGTCCTGGGCCTTGGACTCAGGGCCTGAGCACTGTCCCTGGCTTCTTCCCGCTCAAGGCTAGCACTCCGCCACTTGAGCCACAGCGCCGCTTCTGGCCGTTTTCTGTATATGTGGTGCTGGGGAATCGAACCTAGGGCCTCGTGTATCCGAGGCAGGCACTCTTGCCACTAGGCTATATCCCCAGCCCCGGTGTGTGTCTTGGTCCACACCCTGCCTTGTGTCCGTGGGGTCTCCCGCGATCTGAATTCTGCGCTCCTGGCAGCCTGTCTGCCGATCGCCGGGTTCCCCTTTCCCAGCCTGACCCTGTTTGGGCCAGGGTCGGCTGGTGGGGGGAGGGTGCCCCGGAGATTCTCCTGCTCTGTGTAGATTTTCGGCTCTTCTTTTTTGCTCCTTTTTGTTTTCCTGCGTTTCTCCACTGCTTCTGGCTGCTGGTTTTGCTGGGTTCTTGATGGGGTGTTGGGTGTTGGAGTTCCCAGCTCGCTATTCAGTTGGAGCGAGTCGGGGTGCCTCCCTATTCTGTCGGCGCCATCTTTCTGCTTCGGAGAGTGTGCTCTTGAAGGAGGCTGTTAGGGATGTTTGTTGTTGATTTATTTATTTTGTGTATTTGTTTATTATGGTAGCACTCAAGTTTAAACTCAGTGTCTTATGCTTACTAGGTAGACACTCTACCACTTGAGCTGCACACACCCTTCCTTGGAGAAGCATTTCCACTGTTTCTCACATCGCATGAAACATTTGCATATCAGAACCATGTTTTCACTTTGATCTGTGGTCATGCCTCCACGATTTCACATAGGACATCATCTACTCCATTTCCCACACTACAGATCAGCCAGATTTAAAACTTAACAAGGTTAGAGGGAAGCTCAATGATAAGCATGTGCTTTGGATGTGCAAAGCCCTGGGTTTAACCCAGCCCCCAAAAGAAAAAATAAAATCCATACAAAATACAAAATTATGAGTGTATTTTCATAATCCCTATAATCAGAAAATCTTATGCATGTACATACACACATACTTTTGGGGGCCTGGGGAGTGTTTGTTGTCTTCTTTCACATCCATATCATTTTATTTTGTTAGTATTGGGGCCTGAACTCACTTGCTAGGGAGTTGCTTGACCACTTGAACCTTCACATGTAGTTATTTCTTTTCTTTTTTCACTTTACTGTTATTATAGAGTTGATGTACAGAGGAGTTAGATTTATATGTGTCATTTGTGCCAGTCCTGGGGTTTGAACTCAAGGTCTGGGCACTGTCCTTGTGCTTCTTTTGCTCAAGCTAGCACTCTATCACTTGAACCACAGCTCCACTCTGGCATTTTGTTGTTGTTGTCCTGTTAGAGATAAGAATCTCACAGGCTTTCCTGCCCCAGCTGGCTTTGAATCCCTGCCCTCAGATCTCAGCCTTCTGAGTAGCTAGGATTACAGAGGTGAGCCACCAACCCCAGGCCATACAGGCTTTTTAAAAGCCATTGTAGGGCTGGGAATATGGCCTAGTGGCAAGAGTCCTTGCCTCGTATACAAGCCTAAGGTTCAATTCCCCAGCACAACATATATAGAAAAGCACCACATATATAGAAAAGTGCCAGAAGTGGCACTGTGGCTCAAGTTGCAGAGTGCTATCCTGGAGCAAAAAGAAACCAGTGACAGTGCTCAGGCCCTGAGTCCAAGCCCCAGAACTGGCAAAAAAAAAAAAAAAAAAAGAAGAACAGAAAGACAGAAAAGTGTTTAAAATAAACCCAGTAAGCTTATTTGAAAGGAAATCATTGACTTAGGGCTAAGGACTTTCTTCCTGAGAACCTTTGGTTTTTCACCCAAATCCAAAGTCGGCTGGTACAGAAATAGAGACAACAAGTTCCCTAGATATCTCAGCCACCCATTTTGAACCAGTGACCCATGAATTCCCAACAGGGGCCCACAAGTGTCAGCACAACCCAGCAGCAGAGCACAGTTCTGCAGAGAAAGACACAGAACCTACCCACCCCTAACCGCGGTGAGGGTAACCGCCTCGGCAACAACCGAGACAGTCATGCTCACCCATAGGGCAGTAAGGTTCAACAACCAAACTCAAACCCAGGATACAAACAAGTCCTCACTGATGGACCAGAGGGAACCAGCACAAACCCAAGCCAAGGTCACCACCTACAGGCCCCTGAAAGTACAAAAACTCCAGATGTGTAACTCACAAAGAAGTATTACAAATTTCATGAAAGGCCAAGCCAACTCGTCAGTTCCAAAAAGTAGTACGACCAAGGAGGAGATGGAGAATAAAAAAACAACTGAGACTAAGAGAGAAGAAACGATTGAAAGCCTCAGGACCGAATTCAGAAAACAGTTCCAGGAGTTTAGAATGGAAGTCTCGAAGGACCTTCAGGAAGTCAAGAAAGAAATGGAAGCAAAAACTGATACAGTCTACTCCTCCATTAAAGAAGATCTTAACATCTTGACAAACGAAATGCATGAAAAATTGGATTCAAAACACAACTCATTAAAAGAAGAAATTACCACAATGAGAGCTGATCTGGCAACCATACACATCTCACTCATCTCAATGAAAACTACACTCGAAGCCACATCACAAAGAATTGATCATATTGAATCTTGAATCTCTCTTTTGGACAACGATGCAGCTGTTAAGGACCAGAAGATTACCACACTCCAAGAAACTGTCAAACTCCAGGGCAGACTAATCCAGGAGATAATGGACAGGGAGAAGAGATATAATCTGCGTATAATATGAATAGATGAAGGAGAGGAGTACCAAAGCAGAGCAATACAACACATATTCAATAGAGTTATTGCAGAAAACTTCCCCAATCTCACAAGGGATAACCTCACCCAAGTAATGGAAGCATATAGGACACCTGGCAGACCAGACCCTAGAAAATCCTCGCCTAGGCACATAATTATCAAGACCTCAGATCTCAAGAACAAAGAGCAAATTTTTTTTTTTGTTTTTTTTTTTTTTTTTTTTGGCCAGTCCTGGGCCTTGGACTCAGGGCCTGAGCACTGTCCCTGGCTTCTTCCCGCTCAAGGCTAGCACTCTGCCACTTGAGCCACAGCACCGCTTCTGGTCGTTTTCTGTATATGTGGTGCTGGGGAATCGAACCTAGGGCCTCGTGTATCCGAGGCAGGCACTCTTGCCACTAGGCTATATCCCCAGCCCCCGAAGAGCAAATTTTGAACGCAGCCGAAACGAAGAAAGAGCTATATTACAATGGAAAAAAGATCAGAATCATGGCAGACCTCTCCACACAAACTTACAATGTACAAAGAGCCTGGAAGAACACAATACAAGTCCTCGAGGCCAACAACTGCCAACCCAGAATTAGATACCCAGCAAAACTAAAATTCACCTTTGAGGGAAAAACCAGATCTTTCCATAGCAAAGAGGATCTAAAGGGTTATGTGACTAAAAAACCAGCCTTACAGTAAATTCTAAGAGGGGAACCCCACCCAACAGAAAATGTACAGGACCCCCAGACAGAAACAGAAAGAAACTGCAATAGCCAGAGCACAACAGGAAGAGCAGGTCAATAAAGACAAGAAAGAAGGGAGAGGAAAAACAGCTTAACAGGAAAATGGAAGGGGAAAAAAAACACACTTATGCATGATCTCTTTGAATATAAATGGTATAAACTCTTCGATAAAGACTGACAGAGTGGATCCGTAAACAAAAAGTTCCTATCTGTTGTCTTCAAGAGACCCATCTTACAGCAAGGGACAAAAACAGGCTCCAAATGAAAGGATGGAGCAAGATCTTCCAAGCAAACGCACCTACCAAAATGGCAGGGGTAGCCATCCTGATTTCAGACAAGCTGGACTTCTCATTAAAATCAGCTCAAAAAGATAAAGAAGGGCACTACATTTTAATACAAGGAAAAATCCAGAATCAAGATATCACCGTGATAAATTTATACTCATTGAACAAAAGAGGCCCTAAATATGTCAAACAAATCTCACAGAACTACAGAACAAGATAGACACAAACATAATGATAGTGGGAGACTTTAATATCCCACTGTCTCCAAGAGACAGAGCCAACACACAGAGGATTAGCAAGGGAGCTGAAGACCTTTGTAACACCATATCCCAAATGGATCTGAGAGATCTGTACAGAGTTTTCACCTTACAGAGACCCAATACACATTCTTCTCAGCAGCCCATGGAACTTACTCCAAAATAGATCATGTCATAGTCCACACAGAAACCTCAGCAAATACAAGAGTATTGATGTCATCCCATGTATTATATCTGACCACAGTGGAATCAAGTACAATAACAAAGGATACCACAGAGGCTACAAAAATACTTGGAGGCTAAACCCCTCACTGTTATCTAACACTTGGGTCACAGAGCAAATTAAGGATGAAATTAACGAATTCATAAGCCACAATGACAATGAAAATACATCACAAAGAAACCTATGGGACACAGCTAAGGCCGTACTGAGGGGCAAGATCATTGCCCTCAGCACTCACATTAAAAGAATGGAATCAGAGCAGGTGAATAACCCCATGATGAAACTAAAACATTTGGAGAAACAAGAAATAATTGAATCTAAAATGACTAGGAGGAGAGAGATCACAAAGATTAAAGAAGAGATAAATCTGATTGAAAACAGAAAGACCATTCAACAAATAAATAAAACTAAAAGCTGCTTCTTTGAGAAAATAAATAAAATTGACAGACCCCTTGCAAGACTTACAAAAAAAGAAGAGACTCATATCTGTAAGAGCAGGGACTCCACCAGAAAAATTACAACAAATACACATGATATGCAAACAATCATAAGGAACTATTTCCAGAACCTCTACTCACTAAAGAAAGATAATTTTACAGAAATGGGTCAATTCTTAGAGAAGTATAAACTGCCCAAACTGAATGAAGAAAAAATAAATCAACAAAATAAACCAATAACTTACAGTGAGATACAGGGGGTAATCAAGAACCTCCCAACAAAGAAAAGCCCAGGCCCAGATGGCTTCACCAATGAATTCTATAAAACCTTTAGTGAGGAGCTAATACCAATACTCCTCAAACTCTTCCGCGAAATAGAAACAGAGGGAGAAATCCCAAACTCATTCTATGAAGCTAATATCATACTCATTCCCAAACCAGGCAAAGACCCAACAAAAAAAGAGAACTACAGACAATATCACTAATGAACTCAGACGCAAAGCTCCTCAACAAAATATTGGCTAACAGGATCCAAAAACTGATCAAGAAAATTATACATCATGATCAAGTAGGCTTCATCCAACAGACACAAGGATGGTTCAACATCCATAAATCGATAAATGTAATTCACCATATTAACAGAGCTAAGACCAAGAATCACATCATCATCTCAGTCAATGCCCAAAAAGCCTTTGACAAAATACAACATCCATACATGTTGAAAGCCATGGAGAGAACAGGAATAGAGGAAACATTCTTTAAAACAATAAAAGCCATATACAACAGACCAACTGATAATATCATATTAAATGGGGAGAAACTAAAACCACTCCCCCTAAACTAAGGAACAAGACATGGATGCCCACTCTCCCCAATTCTTTTCAATATAGTGCTGGAATCCCTAGCCATAGCAATAAGGCAAGAGGAGGACATCAAAGGGATCCACATTGTCAAAGAAGAAATCAAACTATCCCTATTCACAGATGACATGATCTTATATCTGAAGGACCCAAAAAACTCAGTCCCCGGGCTGGGGATATAGCCTAGTGGCAAGAGTGCCTGCCTCGGATACACGAGGCCCTAGGTTCGATTCCTCAGCACCACATATACAGAAAACGGCCAGAAGCGGCGCTGTGGCTCAAGTGGCAGAGTGGTAGCCTTGAGCGGGAAGAAGCCAGGGACAGTGCTCAGGCCCTGAGTCCAAGGCCCACGACTGGCCAAAAAAAAAAAAAAAAAAAAAGAAAACTCAGTCCCCAAACTCCTACACCTAATAAACCATTTTGGCAAAGTAGCAGGATACAAAATCAATCCACAAAAGTCAGCAGCTTTTCCGTACACCAGCAATGTACAAACAGAAAAGGAAATTATGGAAATAATACCATTTACAATAGCTAAAAAAAGAATAAATTACCTAGGGATCAACCTAACTAAAGATGTGAATGACCTATTTAATGAGAACTATAAAAATCTAAAAAGGGAAATCAAAGAGTACACAAGGAGATGGAAAGACCTCCCATGCTCATGGGTAGGCAGAATCAATATAGTGAAAATGGCCATATTGCCCAAATTGTTATACAAATTCAATGCAATCCCCATCAAGATTCCAGCTACATTCTTCACTGAAATAAAGAACGCAACCCATAAATTCATATGGAACAGCAAAAAACCTAGAATAGCCAAAGCAATTCTAGGCAAAAAAAAAAAAAAAAAAAAAAGCAGTGCAGGAGGTATCACAATACCAGATTTCAAGCTCTATTATAGAGCCATCATAACAAAAACAGCCTTGTATTGGTATAAAAACAGACCTGAAGACCAATGGGATAGAATAGAAGACCCAGAAATAAAACCGCACTCTTACAGCCAACTGATATTCAACAAAGGAGCTAAAGACATACAATGGAATAAACATAGCCTCTTCAACTACTGGTGCTGGGAAAACTGGGCAGCCATATATAGAAAACTCAAAGTAGACCCTAGCCTATCACCATGCACCAAGATCAACTCAAAATGGACCAAGGACCTCAACATCAGACCTGAATCTTTGAAACTACTGAAGGACAGAGTAGGAAAGACGCTAGAACTTATAAGCACAACTTCCTGAATATAGTCCCGGGGCACAACAAATAGGGGAGAATCTCGACAAATGGGACTACTACACAATAAAAAGTTTCTGCACAGCTAAAGACATAGCCACCAAACTAGAAAGACAGCCAACCATATGGGAAAGGATCTTCACCACCACAGCAACAGACAAAGGCCTAATATCCTTCATCTACAGAGAACTCAAAAACTAACCCCTTCCAAGCCCAGTAAACCAATTATTAAATGGGCAAAGGAGCTAAAGAGAGACTTCACAGGAGAAGAGAGAAAAATGGCAAAGAAACATATGAGGAAATGTTCAACATCCCTAGTAGTAAGGGAAATGCAAATAAAAACAACCCTGAGATACCACCTTACCCTAGTTAGAATGGCCTATACTCTGAACTCAGGCAACAACAAATGCTGGAGGGGTTGCAAGGAAAGAGGAACCCTTCTCCACTGTTGGTGGGAGTGCAAATTAGTACCACCACTTTGGAGAACAATATGGAGGTTCCTCAAAAAGATCAACATAGACCTACCCTATGACCCAGCCATACCACTCCTAGGCATCTATCCTGCACAACAGGTCTCAAGATATCAAAAAGACATCTGCACATCAATGTTTATCACGGCACAATTCACAATAGCCAAAATATGGAAACAACCCAGATGCCCTTCTACAGATGAATGGATCAAAAAAATGTGGTACCTATACACAATGGAATACTACATAGCGATTAGGAATGGTGAAATATTGGTATTTGCAGGGAAATGGTCAGAACTTGAAGAAATAATGTTGAGTGAGACAAGCCTAGAACACAGAAAACAAAGGGGCATGATCTCCCTGATATATGACTGTTAAGGTCAGGGAGCGGGGTGGGGACAGTAGAGACCAGGTTTGCGAAACAAAAAACTTCTTGTCAAATGGTATTTCCCACAGGATTGGGTCAGCGACCTTACATTATGTAACTAAAACCAAACAACTACTAAACATAAAAAGGTCTAAAATAGACCTCTCAGTGGATCACAATAGCTCAAAAGCTATATATGTATGATCATATACGACAAGGATAACCAAACTCTATTTTTAACATTATATTTAAAGTTCTAGGTAAATTTCCTTTGGCGTATGCCACGTGGCTACTGTATATGTTTTTGGTACACTGTGTATTGTGTATATGTCAATTCCAAAGGCTGGATCCCAACATATATCAACCTGATTTAGGGAAGGGAAAGAAAAATGAGGGTGTAAGATATCACAAGAAATGTACACACTGCCCTACTATGTAACTGTACCCCTTTTGCACAACACCTTGTCAACAAAATTTAATTAATAAATTAAAAAAAATTTTAAAGAGATGAAAGAGACTTTTTTTCTGGATGCTTGGTGGTCTTCCTAATGAAGCAGCAGAAAGAGGTTTCCACCTTTGTCAGAATTCTCCTAGTCCATCCTGGCTGGGTGTGCTGCACAGGAGGAAGTTCTGTTGCTCTGGAACCACTTTCAGACCCAAAGCCTTGAGGATCCTAGAGCAGCCCTTGGTAATCCAGGTTTCCTTCTTCCTGGGGACTCCACCTAGGCTTGCTTACTGATGGGATCCCATTCTCTAAACTAGAGCTCATCCAAGTTAAGATTTTATTGGTGTAGTTTGGGCATTGGTCCCACAGGCCTATGTGTTGAAGACTTGATTCCGGCCAGTGGAACCATTGTGAGGTGGCAGATCTGTCAGGAGGTAGGGCCTAGCACAAGGAAGTTGGCTCATTGGGGGTTGTACCCTTGGAGGGAGCATTGTGATCCCACCTCTTCCTCACTCCCTCTCCTGACTTCCTGACCACCAGGAGATGAGTGACACTGTCTGAAACATACTTTCCCTACAGTATAGTGTACCCACACACATTCACACAACCACAGAAATTTCCAAAATCGTAAGCCAACATTAACTTTGCCTCCTAAAAACTGATAATGAAAAGTATTTAAACACAGTCATAGAAAGCTAACATGCTCATACACTAGTAACTTATTATTATTAACTTTTGCAGTACTGAAATTTGAACTCTGGACATTACTCTTGCTAGGCAGGCACTCTACTACTAAACTATATCTTCAGCACTTTTTTGCACTATTATTTTTGAGATAGGGCCTGACTTCCTGTGTGGGTGCCCACCTGGATAGCAATGCTCCTACAGTGTTTTTTGTACTTCCCATTATCATTAGAATGAGAAGTATGTGCCCCTATGTCCAACATCTTTTGTTGAGATACAGTTTCATTGAACTTTTATGCCGAGACTGACCTAAAACAGTCATTCCTTTGATTTCCCACATAGCTAGGATGATAAGCACATGCCACTACTCCTCAACTGAAAGCAAGTCTCATGAACATTTTTTTTTTGGCCTGAACTGGCCTCACACTGAGATCCTCCTGATGTCATCCTCCCTGGTAGCTAGGCTTGCAAGCAGGAGCCAGCAACATCTGGCTTAGGCTAGTCAATTCTTTTTTTTTTTTATTTTTATTGTCAAACTGATGGACAGAGAGGTTACAGTTTCATATGTTAGGCATTGGATACATTTCTTGTACTATTTGTTACCTCCTCCCTCTTTCCCTTCCCCCCCTGAGTTGTTCAGTGGACTTACATCAAACAGTTTTGCAAGTATTGCTTTTGGAGTCGTTTGTCTTTTTACCCTGTGTCTCTTGATTTTAGTATTCCCTTTCAGTTTCCTAGTTCTAATACCAGTATACATGGTTTCCAATGCACTCAGATAAGATACAGAGATAGTGCAGGTACAACCACAGGAAGGGGATACAAGAGGGTCATCAACAATAGAAGCTACAGTTTCACATCACATGTTGAAAGTAATTACAACAGTGATATAACAGTCATTTCCATAACATGGAGTTCATTTCACTTAGCATCATCTTATGTGTTCATAAGGGTATAGCTATGGGGCTCTTGTGATCCTCTGCTGTGACTAGCCTAAACCTGTGCTAATTATTCCCTATGAGGGAGATCATAGAGTCCATGTTTCTTTGGGTCTGGCTCACTTCACTTAGTATAATTTTTTCCCAGTTCTTCCATTTCCTTACAAATGGGGCAATGTCATTATTTCTAATACAGGCATAAAATTCCATTGTGTATATGTACCACGTTTTCCTGATCCATTCATCTACTGATCCATTCATCATCTGGGTTGGTTCCATATTTTAGCAATGGCAAATTGTGCTGCGATGAACATTGTTGTGCTGGTGGCTTTAGTGTGTTCTTGTTTGTAGTCTTTTGGGTAGATGCCCAAAAGTGGGGCTGCTGGGTGGTAGGGGTGATCTATGTTTAGCCTTCTGAGGAATCTCCATTACCACTTTCCAGAGTGGCTGAACCAGTTTACATTCCCACCAACAGTGAAGTAGGGTTCCCTTTCGGCCACATCCCCTCCAACATTTGCTATTGTTAGTTTTCTTTTTTTTTTTTTTTTGGCCAGTCCTGGGCCTTGGACTCAGGGCCTGAGCACTGTCCCTGGCTTCTTCCCGCTCAAGGCTAGCACTCTGCCACTTGAGCCACAGCGCCGCTTCTGGCCATTTTCTGTATATGTGGTGCTGGGGAATCGAACCTAGGGCCTCGTGTATCCGAGGCAGGCACTCTTGCCACTAGGCTATATCCCCAGCCCCGTTAGTTTTCTTGATATAGGACATTCTTACTGGGGTGAGGTGGAATCTCAATGTTGTTTTGATTTGCATTTCTTTTATGGCCAGTGATGTAGAGCACTTTTTCATATGTCTCTTGGCCATTCTCATTTCCTCATCAGAGAAGTCTCTTTTTAAGTCTTTTTAAGTCAACAAGCCCACTTGTTGAGGGGGCTATTGGTTCTTTGCAGTTTTGTTTTGAAGGAATGTAATATTTTTTTAGTTCTGCATCTATTTTAGATATGAGGCCTTTGTCCATTATATGGCTGGTAAAGATCGTTTCCCAATCTGTGGGCTTTCTGTTTATCTTGTGAGCTATTTCCTTTGCCCTGCAGAAGTTCTGCAGTTTGATGTAGGTCCATTTGTCCATCCTTTCTTTGATTTGTGGCATTTCTGGGTCTTTGTTAAGGAAGTTCCGTTCTGTGCCAAGGAGCACAAGTGTTTCTCCTTCCTTTAGTGTTTTCAGGGTATCTGTTTTGATTCCGAGGTCTTTGATCCATTTGGAATTGATTTTGGTGCAGGGTGATATATAAGAATCTAGTTTTAGTTTGTTGCATGTGTTCAACCAGTTTTGCCAGCACCATTTGTTAAAGAAGACCAGTCAATTCTTTAAAGATAAAAAAACAAATTGTACTTGCCATCTTCCTAAGTTGTCATCAAATCTTGTTTCAAGATATCTTGATACCTACTTACATTGTACAATCTTTTGAAACAGACAGGTTTCAAATAGTAAAGAATATAGTCTCAGAATCAGTTCAAGTGTTTCTAATTGTCCGATTTTCACTTCATGAGTTATTCACTCCATTGTTTTGTCATTTTCCAGGGGTGTCAACCAGCTCTCCCTACAGATAATTCAGTAGCATCTTAGCTCAGTCAGAATTTCTGTTCTTACTCCCAACCCCATTTCTACAAGCCATGCATGAGAGGCTTGCAGAAACCTACAATGGCTCCCTGTGTAAATCTGGAAGTCCAAGCAGGTAAGTTACCATGAAACCACCCACAGCAAGTAGGGGAGCAGGAGTTGCTGGGTAAGAACCCCTGAATGTGGCCCTCTGAAGACAATTCAAAGGTAGTTTTTACTGAAATCCTGACAGGTGTATTGAGCTCCATTGTCTATGGGGGTGTTAGCTTGACACTGTACTCAAGAATTAACCTTTGCTCTTTCTATTCTACTCTTCCAAGACCCCCCCCCACTTCTATCCTCTTCCATCATCTTTATACAAAACCCCCTGTCTCTTCTTTCTAGCTGGAGAACATTCAGAGTGTGACAGTTTATACCAAGCCTGGAGAGGCTAACCTCTGGCGTGCACTAGCACCACAACTGCTAACACTTTCACCACTGGTGGAAGGAAATGGAATACCAGTGAAAGTGATATACTTGCTGATGCGCAGGCAACCAGTGTGGGCAGTCTGGGGAATGGTTCTCATAATGGTTTTGAGGTTGGCTGGCCATTAACAATGGTTTTTGAAGCTTTCTAAATATGTTAGGATCAGATTGGATAACTATCAACTCAGTAACTGCTATGGGAGCAGACAACATCATGGAAAAGCTTAAAGAGATGCTTGTCTACTGCAACTTCAGAATAGACAAAGCAGAAAGAAGTGCAGGCTTAACATGTCTCTTAGATCAAAGTATTTGTCTTCAGAGGAAAACAATAAAGTGCTAAAATCAAGAAAGATTATATTTAGATAGACAATCTTTCACCTCAGTTACCCAAAACTATCCAGGTCAATGAAAACAGCTTAGTCCTCCTTTCTTAAAATGGAAGAAGCATCTCTTTACCAGGTACTAATTAAGGTTTGGATCTTAAGTGTCTCCCAAAGGCCAGTGTGTTAGAGGCTTGGTCCCAGTTTATGCTATCAGAAAGCAGTGGAACCTTTAGGAGGCCACTTAAGAGGTGTGGCCTGATAAGGGGTCTTTAGGTCATTGAGGCCATGGCCTGGAAGGGGAGCGTGAACCCCAATCTCTCTCTTTGTCTTTTGCTACCAGACCAGCAGGTGAGGGGTGTGCTTTACTACACTGTCCCCCTATGCTGCCTTGCCATAGGCCTAAGAGGAATAGTGACAACTGATCATAAACTACAGTCTCTGTAATGTGCCAAAACAAATGTTTCTCTTTCTAAGTGATGAGCTCAGATATGCGTTATAGTACTGGCAAGATGATTAACACACTGGAGACGCTGAACGCACAGATCTTCGTCCCTGACTGTCAACTCCTGACAAAGAACTAAGAACCTGTTTGAGCACAGCCTTTGCAAGGCAAGTCAGACCCTGCTCTGAGAAGGATGGTGCTCACGTGTGGAGTTCCAGGGCATGGCTAAGAAGTTATGGCAGACAACAGAAGAGCACCCATGGGACTGAATCTTGGATTCCAGGACCAGGAAAAAATAGAATGTGACACTGTTGCGGGAACGCTTGGAATAATTGTCTGTGACACAGTAAGGCCATTTGAGCTGGCTGTGGGCTGATGATGCGCTCAGGCCTGGACATGATAGTGCTGATGGCAAAGGGGACCAAGGTAAGGGGATGCCCTTGGCACAGGACTGAGAAAGGCGTCAGAAGCCTAGTGGAGCTGTATGTGCACAGTGTAATTACTATACATTCTACTTGATTGCATTCTGCTGGATCAACCACCAGATGCTCTCTTTTGGGGGAATTTTATGTTGTTGCTTTGGTTTTTTTGTTATTATAAAGGTGATGTACAGAGGGTTTATAGTTACGTAAGTCCGATAAAGAGTTCATTTCTTTTTGGATAGTATCACCCCTTCCCTCGCACTCTCCCAGTTTTTCCCTTCTGTCCCCACCCACAAGCGGCATAGTTCATTTTCAATATATAGTCTAGTGAGGACCACTACTGCATTTGTTCACCCTTTGTCCTGTGTCCATGCCATGTCCATTTGTGGCCTCCTTGCCCTCCTAAAGACATATACACAAACAAACAAGACAGAAAGATAAGGAAATAGAAACAGCAACAAAAAAAAATTCCTTTCCATTTCCTGGAATTCATCTCAATAACCATTATTTTATATGACCAGATGTACATAGGCATTGATTCTTTGTGTCCCTTTCCTCAGAATATCCCTCTTTGGCCTCACTATGTGTGAATGTCTAGAGTTCTGTATAATTTATTATGTTCCAGTGTATATTATATCTAGCTTCCGCATATGAGAGGAAAACACAAACCATTTATGTCTCTGAGTTCACTTATCTCACTTAACATGATTTGTTCTAGGTCCATCCATTTCCTTGCTAATGATGTAATATTATTCTTTCTAATGGATGAATAAAATTCCATTTTGTATAGGTACTTCATGTTTGTGGATCCACTCATCTATTGTGGGGCATCTAGGCTGTTTCTATAATTTGGCTATTGTGAACAACGCAGCAGTGAACATGGATGTGCAAGTGTCTCTATGGTACCCTAGCTTGTGATTTTCTGGGTAGATGCCCAGAAATGGTACGCTGGATCATAAGGAAGATCTATAATTAGGTTTTGGGTTGTTTTGGGGGGTTTTGTTTTGTTTTGTTTTTTGTTTTTTGAGGAACCTCCAGACTGCTGTCCAGAGTGGTTGTGCTAGTTTTCATTCCCACCAGCAGAGCAATAGACTGTGGTCCAGAGTGGTTGTGCTAGTTTGCATTCCCACCAGCAGAGCAATGGGATTCCTCCCCCTGCCCCCCCATATACTTGCTAACTTTTGTTGTTGTTCAAACAATGTTGGCCAATCTAACTGGGGTAAGATGGAATCTCAGAGTTGCATTTCCTTTACAACCAGGGATGATAAGCATTTCTTCTTTTTTTTTTTTTTCTGTCACTTGTGGGGCTTGAACTCAGGGCCTGTCCCTGAGTTCCTTTGCTCAAGGCTATCACTCTATCACTTTCAGCCACAGCTCCACTTCCAGTTTTTGAGTGGTTCATGGGAGATAAGAGTCTCACAGAGACTTTTCTGTCCAGGCTGGCTTCAAATCACGATGCTCAGATCTCAGCCTCCTGAGTCGCTAAGATTACAGACATGAACCACCAGCACCCAGTTTCCTCTGGTGTTTCTTTGCCTTTCTTACCCCTTCTTCTGAGAAGTCTCTCCTTAGCTCCTTTGCCCACTTAGTGGTTAATTAGCTTTGAGAGGTGTTAGTTACTTGAGGAGACTCTTTTTCTTATAAGGAATCTTTCCATTAAATAACACATCTCCAGGTTTTGAAATTATCACTGGTAAGAAAACAGCAGCCTTTCTATAGACTTAGCTCTATAGCAGCTGATGTCTCTGTGGAACTGGGATCTCTGGTATAAATAGAGAGGGTGGGATTCAGGGGATCAGAGGCTAAATAAAGGGTGAGCATATGGCCAGCGCACCTTGCCCTGTAGGCACCTATGATAATAGCAAATAACTGTCATGTTCCTATGTAGTAAGACTTTCTTGACTTGTATGACCAGGAGAAAATCAAGAATTAACACCAGAGCCACAACGTAAGCTTTCAGTCTCATACTCATTTTGATATCCTAGACAACTAGTTGGCACAGAGAAAACTGAGTCAAGAAAGTTACCTGTTATGTCACTGCAAGCAGTGGCCAAAGACCTGTACCCACGTCTCAGAATTCCTGAGCACCAAGGAACAGGAATCGTCAGATTCTGACAGGCTCCTAAGGACAAGATCCTAGTGAACACTGAAAATAGGGAACACAAAATACCATTGTGACCCCCCTAATTCAGGGCACACTTTCAAAAAGAGACATTCAAGACAAACAAATCTTCACACGTCCTTCTGTGAAAAGGCAGCCATTTTGATGAGAAGGGTCATATACAATGTCTTCCAAGAGATCCTGCTCCACAGAGAGACAGAATTGAGTGTCAGGAAGAATCTCAGACATTGGTAAACCACCAAAGAGTTAAAGGATACAAAGAAGTGTGGGTTGTTTAATTCACAGAAAAATCACAGCAGATACACTAAGAACTGGTGGTGTGGCAGCTTTGCTATAGCAACCTATCACAGTTTCTAGCCCTTGACTTCATATTCTTTGAAACCCTGGCAGCAAGGAAGAGCACATGCAATTTTCTCTTACCTAGGAACAATATACAAAAGCACACATGCACACACACTTTCCCCTAAAGCATCATTAACTCTTCTGCGTTCTGTCATATAGTAATGTTGAATGAGCTTAACTATACAATATTTTGTCCCAAAGCATCATTTACAAAAGAGAAAATTTTCCTTATGTTCCACTTGTTACAAAGTCCCCATATTACATACAAGAGATACTGTTTCTTCTTTCTTTCTTTCTTTCTTTCTTTCTTTCTTTCTTTCTTCCTTCCTTCTTTTCTTTCTTTCTCTCTTTCTTTCTTGTTTTCTCTCTTTCTTCCTTATTTTTTCTTTTTTCTTTCTTATCAGTCATGTGGCTTGAACTCACTGCCTGGGCACTGTCCCTGAGGTTTTTTTGCTCAAGGCTAGTAGTCTATCACTTTGGGTGATAGCTACATTTTTCAGGTTTCTGGTGGTTAATTAGATAAGTGTCTTATGGACTTTCCTGCCCTAGTTGGATTCAAACTGCTATCCTCAGATCTCAGCCTCCTGAGTAGCTAGGATTACAAGCCTGAGCCACGAGCACCCTGCATTTTCTTCAGTTTTGAATATTAAATATTGCTTGGAGAAGACACTTGAGCCACAAGTGACTCAGTTAATGCTGGCTTTAGATATCTAGATGCCACCTGATAGGATCAGTGTAAAAAAAAAGAAAAAGAAAAAAATGTAGGAGCCATTTGAGTAACTATGGACATAAACTATAATAATTACAGAAATGAATTTAATTGTTTTCTTATTCGTCCCTAAAGGTCAAAGGGCAGAAACTTCTGTCATCTATATATTCCTCTTCCTATAAATATGCCTGGCATGTAGTGTTAGCATTTCCCTAGCCTCAGGTCCTCAGCTCCTCCCACTAGCCCCCAGATCCACCCCTACCTAATGAGCCACTCCTACTCACTACCTACTTACTTCACCTTTACCTCCCAGAGAGAGAAGCTGCCACTTGGATAAGGTACAGATGCCATGTAGCTCCCTCTCCTGTGGGAACTATGGCCCCACTAATAACCTCCTTATGAACCTTCTTCTCCTGTCTGTGATTATCTCCACATGGTCCTCTGGGATGGCCAGGACTTATGCTTTCATTGGTGCCAAACCCGGGATAGGCTCCCCGGTGGATTTGCTCCCCCATTTCTGGGGGGTCCAAGCTGCCTCAGGGACCTATTCTGCTGTCCTAAGCCCACCCAGAGGACCACCGATGTAACTTCTGACTGAGCACTTTACTTCCAATTTTACTACAAATTTGCCCTCACACCCAGGGTAAGTGATAATCTAACCAAGGGCTCGGATCCGATTTTCCTATTTACTGTAGGGCCACAGGGCCATGGCTTCAGGGCCACACTCCGTGCTCGGTCCAGGACACAGCTACTGGGGTGACGGCCTCATTGCTGATTGTCTCCTACATTTCAGCTGACCAGAGTAATACCGGGGATGCTTGGTATTTAACTCCTCAGCTCCGCTAATCACTTACCATGGGAGGGGCACAATCATCCACCACAACAGATTTGAAACTCCAACCAGGGTGAGTGACCATTAGCTGGGAGCTTGGATTTTCCATAAGGCCACTGGGCCACCTTAAATCTTGGCTCCAAGTTCTGAGCCCCACTCCCAGGGAAGGCCACTGGGCCGTCGACCTTAAGCCACTGGGCTAGGTCAAGGGAATCTGCAATTGTGGGTGTTTGGAGTCAACTGATCTCCAGTTCACTCATCAGTCACTCATCTCCAGTCATTCATCAAGGGGGGAACAGTCTAAAATGCTTCAAGAAAGCTGCTCAAGTTTGAGTGCAATCTTACAAATTTGGAATATTTTACAGGACTCACATAACTGACATAACTTCTAGGAGAGCTCAGGCAGATGGAGTTCTCCCTCTCTTTCTGCCTCTCTAAACTCTGCCTGCCTGTCTGTGATACCAATATTTGTTTAACATCTGCTTTGAAAGACACAAAGAAAGGTTTTCTGTTCTTGTTATTGATATTTGTTAAGCTTGGAGATTCGGTTAAGTTCTGCTTGTTGTTGGCTAAATCCTGTTTTCTCTCAGATTGACCACATGGTGAACAATAGAATTGGTTTTAGCAAGCGCCATCTTGGTTCCATCTTGGTTCCAAAAACTCTTGGAGGTGGAGTCCCACCCATCCCCCAGGTGATGAGTGTGCCAAATTCCTCGAGACTGGGCAGGGATGTGGAGAGTCAAGCTCCCTGTAACCGTGCCCCCCACGCTAAATTCTGTCAACGGTGGCCTTGCAATTCAAATGTGCCTAGCAATTCAAATGCTGGAAGGTGAAGGTGTCTTGCTGTGAGCCTGCTAAGGCTCTTACCAGCTCCGCCGCCATTAAGCCGTGCCACATGTCTGTTCTGTTCGCGTCCTGTCTCCCATCTCCTGGACCTTCTCTGGTCGTAGCATCCCACTTCAGCTCCCCATTGGAGCTGAACTCGTTTCTGAAAATGTGGCTTCTCCATTTCCTCGCCAGATAATCTGTGAAAATTTTTGTTTGCTGGAAAAGTTTTTTTGTTTTCTAACTGACCACATGGTTCTAAAATATCAGCAAAATAATATCATTTTGCCACTGGAATTCCAGAAAACTTACATGGCCAATTTAAAAGAAAAAAAATTCTAAGCACGCCCCAAATCTTGTGCACAACTGTCTATATGTCCGTCTGTCTGTCTGTTGGTAAAACATGTAAAAACTGGCATCATGGTTTCAAAATTACTTGCTTTTGACTACTATTTTAACTTACTTTTAAGTCTTATATTAAACTGATCTTTGCAGCCTGTGGGTGGAGTCACAGTGAACAGCCTGGAGGTAATCCTGACTCTTATCACCAGACTCCAAGCCAAAAGAAAAAAAACAGGTTTTAAACCCAAACTGATCATGTTTGGGTACAAGCAAATGTGTCTAAGAAAGACCCCAAAAGGTTCTAATATGCAGCACGTGGTATAAGTTCAATGATGTAAAACCAGTGTGTTATTTTTTATGTCCATCTATGCTAAAAGTCAAGTGTACATCTGTTACTGACAATTCTTTGGTATAGAAGATTTTGCTTCTCCATTTTTCTCTCCTGCGCTCTCATAAACTCTTTAAAATCAAGGGACAAGAGTCATTTTGGAACAAGTGTGCAAATGTGACTGCTAACCTTGATTTTCCTGATCCAGGATTGATATTTTGCTTTTTTTTTTTTCATTTTAAGAATCTTTAATACAATCAACCTAAATACAAGTTTATGAAATGAACCAAAGCCATTTGCAATTTCCAACTATAAAATAATGAAAACCAAGTGCTAAATTTACTCCCGGCTAAATAAACTAAAACAACTTTAATGACCTAGAAAAGCAAAAGCCCATTTCCAACTAAGTCTCTGAACTTATCCAATGTGTCAAAGGCAAAGGGAGAATTAGCCTTCTAAAACTAAAAACAAAAGAATCCATACTTTGAAAGCCTTTCAAAGCTTATAAAAACAAAAATATGCATGATCAGACTATTGTGTTCAAAGAAACAAAGGGGAAAAACATTATTCTATTCACCCAGGGTGTTAAGAAGATCTCTAGTAATATGATAAAAAAATCTTAAGATATTAGGGTTCCATATTTTCTGTCTGAAAACTTGAAATGATTGTCACATTTTAAAAGCTAGTCATTGTTTTTAAAACTTATTTCCTTGCCTTGAGAAAGACGTTACCTTCCAAGAACTGCTTCGAAGAAATTCTTTCAAAGTACAATAGTAGTAGGATACTTTTTGAGTACAAAGGGAAGATAACGAATTTTCTCTGTATTCTTTATGTGGCCCTAAGAAAAACATTGGAAAGTTCAATATATGGAAGGCTTTCAGCTTTTTATAATTCCTTAGCTTAAGTTTCTCAACTCTGAAAATAAAGTAGGTACATTTTGGATTAATATGGGTAAAAACATGATAGCTAAAAGCATATTGCTCCTATCAATCACTACATCCTCAGAACAATCTTGACCTTCCTTAATGTTAAAGAACAAATCGTACATGATTTTCCAACACAGCTCACCTTTTGGTCTGTATTGTAAGGCACTTGCTATTCTTTGTCTCCTCAATGGTAGAAGATGCTTTGCAGCATGAACCATAACCTGCTTTACAATGATGGTTTTAACCTTTCCATTTAACCTTTCCATTCATTTCTTTAAATCTGGAATGTAATTCCCTGCGTGGCATCTTATTTCTAATGTAGAAAAAAAAAACTTACAAAGCATAACATTTTACTCTAAGTTACTCTAAATTAATAAATTTATTATGCTTTTGAAATGATAGCCAAAAATCCACCTACACTGCTGCTCATTTGGCACACCCTTTTCGATTCTGGTCACTAAACTACGTCTTGAGTTGGAGTTTTAAAAAATGAACTTTTCAGGCCTTCAGGTGACTAAATTTAAACTGCCAACAGTCAGGAGGCTATCTGCACAGGACGTTTTCCGTCACTTAGCGAAGTGACATTTGGCATGTAAAGAAAGAAACATAACCCCACAGAAGCAGCCACATAAAATTTTAAAAAAAACCACAGCCACAAGGATTCATGCAGAATATTTTAAATATTCCTGTTTGGCACAATGATTTAACTGACTTTTCTTCAAAGATAATGCTTCAAAATATCCCATATGCATCCTTTGGAAATTTTTAAAGATCCCAGAATAACATCTTCCGTGTGGGACTTTCTCGAAAGGCAATTATTTTGGTTTCAATGAATTACACGAATGAATTACCAGTTCTTATTAATTTACTGGGTCTGCTTACATAGTGTGGTAATTTCATTCTTTAGATTTGCAGAATTTATAGAGAAAGAAAATCACAGCCTGCACACCCAAGACAAGAACAATTCCTCCAATGAAACTGGCTGCATCAAAGGTAGACTTCTGAGGAGGTTGTGAGGTCGGAGTCAAAGTGATATTGGATGCACCTGATGTGACAACTGTTGTGGAAGCTGTAGATGGGGAAGGTGAAGTTGTGGTTTTAGCTGTAGCATTGGTTGGTGTTGGAGTAACAGTAGGCACAGAACAGAAGTCAGTCCTATTTCCCGTAGTACAATTAGTAACTTCTAAAGTATTTGAACAGTAGTTTTTATCTTTACTTTATCTATCCAAAAGCAGGTAGTATTAGCAATGCTAGCATTAATACAGGAAACACAGCTGTTACGGTTTCCACAGGTTTCTGGAGCTGTGACGGTGGTGGGGTGCGAGGGCGTCGGCACCGGCATGGGGACTGTCTTGGTGGGCACTAGAGTCATGGGTTCAGTCACATTGGGGGTCACGGTGGAGTTCGACTCCACTGAGAGCGCGCAGAATGCAACCAGGCAGGTGGCAGCCCAGAAGAGCAAGCGAGCGAGCCCCGACATCATGTCCTCTGCGCTGGCATCCCGGGGAAAGATGCGGCGCACCACAGCTCCAATGGTTCTTCCGTCCACCCCTCCGTCCCCCGCAGCACCACTGATATTTTGCTTTATAGGATACAGGTCAACATGTGTGCTAGCTGCACGGACTGCGGTGGTCCATGGCTACAGGAAGCTGACTCCACAGTCTGCTCCCAAACTGCCTGGTTTCACTACTAGTGATCCCTTATTCTCTCTCTCTCTTTCATGGAAAACTGCTCAGGGAATCTAGGAGTCACTGGTGGTGTTCCTGTGGAGATTTTGACAGGCCCAGAGTGCTCCTGCCCTGGCTCTGCCCCACCCCCTCCCAAGGTTAGAGTTGGGCTTATAGCAGGCCTATCATGACAGAGTTGCAACCGAGATTTACTCCAAGGTTAAAACATTCGAGTTGTGTTTGGTGACCACAGGGTTGCATTGGGGTAGCATTGGTGTCTTCCTCCTCCATGTCTCAGAAACTGTCATGGCTGCTGCAGAGAGCAGACTTGGTTGGCCTTTGGTCTGTGTGGATTTTGTGACTAGGAAGATGGTTAAAGGCCCAAGCCAAGCCTTCTAAAATATTTTTAAAGTTGTCACCCTGCTTAAACCAGTAGAGCACCAGCCTACAAAAGCCAGAGTATACTGGGAGATTTCAAATGTCTTTAACCAGAGTCTGTGTAGAAATTTGCAGGCAACCTAGCAGGAGGTGTGACAATCTATCCAGAGGACTATGAGAGATGCTACTACAGCCTTGCTCAGATCCAACCCATCTCTCCTTCCTGCCTCCATCACACATGACTAACGAAGCCTGCTGATTCAGGATGGAAGACACAGCCACCTCAAATCCACTGAAGCTGAGACTTTTACATTGTCCTGACCCTTTGCCCTCTTGATTGTTATTCATTTGTATTCTCTTCCACCAGCTGGTAAGGTTAAATGATATGATTTGATTTGATGGCACATGGATCTCATTCAGTCTGCTGTTCTCTAAGCGTTACAGCAGAACTCTTGCAAGTATTGGTCAATTCTCAACAAGTTGCAGGTAAGCTCTACTCCTATTATTCTCCTGTTGCTTTAATTGGAAATAAAAAGGGCTTTTATGGCTAAGATTCCTTGGATTGCAGTTCGAAGCCAGCCCGGGCAGGGAAAAAAAAAATCCCTCTAAAACTCCATCTCCCAACTAACCAGCAAACAGCCAGACTGGAAGCTTGGCTCAAGAGAACCAGACAAATGCTGAAAGCGGCACCGTGGCTCAAGTGGTAGAGCACTAGCTGTGAGCAGAAGTGCTCAGGGACAGTGCCCAGGCCTTGAGTTCAAACCCCGTGAATGCCAACTGGGACAAGCTATCCAAGCAATGAGCACCTAGACCTTCAGGACGAGGTCAATCCTGACAATGAGGAATCATGAAGAGGATTAAGAGGAGATGAAGTCTCATCTTAAATGGAGTCAATTTAAACTTGCCCTTTCAAAATTAATCAGAGCCGGGAGATCAAGAGGGAATAGTTGTTTACCCACCTAATGTCCATACCTGTCCATTTTCCATCTGGACAGAAACTTACATTCTTGCCTTTGTTACTGTATATATGTATATATATATATTAGCTTCTGACTGGTTACTCCCAACCAGTCCACTATCCCTCAACACTTCCTTCCTGCCCCCAGTCCAGTTATTCCTCCTTCCTTGTAATGGGCCATAATTGGATTTATGTTCCAAATAGAACCTTTCTGGTTTGTGCCCAGGGTGTGTTCTCCCATGTTGTTCAGGTTAACTGGTCCTGTGAACTTGTTAGCCTTTTGCCTGACCCTTTTCAAGTCTCTTTTAACAGGATAACATCCCTCACCCAGGACACCACCTGGGAACTTGTAGTTCAAGGCCATCCTCTTACTACACTACTCTGCCCAGTGCAGATCTGGACCCTGAAGACCCCAGCCCCAGTGACTCCTTGATGTGCCCAAGCTGCAGGAGGTAGCCAGAGGAGACCATGACACCCATTGGCCCTGATAACCATTCTCGTGGAAATGATGAGGACTTTTACCAACCAAACTGTCAAACAAATACTTCTTGGGTGGTACCAGGCCAAATGACAAATCAGGGACCCCTGACTACTTTGCCCCTTTACAGCAGGAAGTAGCTCCAGAAGAAACAACCTCTGCCCATACCCCCAGCCTGGTAGCCCTTCTCTGTTATTAATAAACAACAAATGGGGGAATGTTGGCATTTCCCTAGCTCCTCCCACTAGCCCCCAGATCCACCCACACCTAATGAGCCACTCCTACCCACTACCTACCTACTTCCCCTTTACCTCCCAGAGAGAGAAGCTGCCACTTGGATAAGGTACAGATGCCATGTAGCTCCCTCTCCCGTGGGAACTATGGCCCCACTAATAAACCTCCTTATGAACCTTCTTCTCCTGTCTGTGATTATCTCTGCATGGTCCTCTGGGATGGCCAAGACCTATCTTTCATGTAGAATATAGTACATTTTTTGCTAAGTACATAAGAGCATGAAATTACATTTGTAAAGTTGCATGTTCATAGGCTTCCAAGATGTCTTTCAATACAACAGAAATGGCATTAACCACAGAAAATGAAAATGTATCTTCAGACCAAATCTTGTCCATTTTCTGTGGGGACCTAGCTTCAAACCATTCTTCTCAGATCTCTGCCTCTTAAGTAGCTAAGATTACAAGCATAAGCCAGGTAGGTAAATGCCAGATACTTTCTCTAGGAGTGAAGCTGTTAGAGAGGGCAGCATGGATAGAAAATAACCAGAAATGGTTGTATGAAGTTTCTTATTATTCTCATGGAATCTTCCACATGTAAGATGCCTGTGCTGTATCATCATCCCCATGTAGGACATCATCCTGTATGACGTCACAGCCATCCCCAGTATGATGAAAAGTCATCCTAGGCTATGTAAAGCCTTGACAGTAGTGATCCTGTGCCCCAGCAGTAACTGTTACATGCCACTTATAAGTGTGACCTTGAGCAAGCTTATTAAACTCTGTGCCACTCACATCTCATCTCTAAACATAATAACAATAGTAGCTGTTTATCGTGCTTCACTGAATCCAAGTTACCATTGGGTATAGAGGTTGCCTGCTGTCAAGGATAATACTAGCTAAAAATGGTATCCAAGCATTGATGATACAGTGATAAGAAATGTGAGGACAATACTATAAATCGTTTTTGGCACACAATATGTGACCAATAAATGCAAACTGTGATTACCTGTTGTAGCCCATTAACCTTGGTATAAAGATCAGCTTGCCAGCCAAGCACTGGCAGCTCACACCTGTAATCCTAGCTCCTCAGGAGGCTGAGATAGGAGGATTGTGTTTCAAAGCCAGCCCAAGCAGGAAAGGATGTGAGACCCTTATCTCGAATAAACTACTAAAAAAAAAAAATTCAGAAGTGGCACTCTGGTTCAAGTGATAGAGTGCTAGCCTTGAGCACAAAGAGGATCAGGGACAGCACCCAAGCCCTGATTCATGCCCCCAGGACCAGGGGGAAGACAGCTTGCCAAACACCTACTGAACCAAACACTGGCTGCTAGGACACTTGAGCCCATCTTTGTGAATGTAGCCAGAAGAGATGGCTTCACTACCCTGGGCTTCAGTAAATCAGGACTAGATCGCTTACTTTAAATGGGTTCTTTTTTAATTTTCTTAAAAGATACTTTTCACAAGGCTAAATCTTACCCAGGGCTCAGTGTGTAAAACCAGTAAAAAGGATTTGCTGTGATTAAAGTAGAAGTAGAGTAGAACAAAGCTTAGTCTACCTTCTCTCCGCTGGACCTGCAGAGCAATCTCTCCAAGGAGTCCTTCCAGGGAAGTGATCTTACCTCATTTTAGGAGTAAAATAATAAGACTCCTCAAAGTCCCACAGGTGTATGCTAAGTAATTCCTCCAGGCCTTGTCACAGTCCAGCTTATTGGGTAAACCCAGTATGAACACTGCCCAGAGAGCAGTCACCTGTACTCATCATTCTTGCATCACTTGGTCCTCAGCCTGATTCCTCCTATGTATCTGAGGCCATCCTTCCATTTCAACCAAGTCATCTCATGATCTCCCCAGATTTAATTTAATATTGAAGTTTTATTTTACATCAAGTTGCCTGCTCAAGGATAACACCCAGGCTCTAAGTTCAAGCCCCAGGACCAGCACACAATAAATAAATAATAAATAAATAAAATTATCTCTGGAAAGATGAGAATCAAATAAAATACTCCTGAATTAATGTATCTGGGCATGGTATATGTGAGATTTTAAATGTGTAGCATTAAATCAATAAATGAAACATGTAGTAGACACCTCACACTTCCCCTTTAAAAATGTACTTACTACATTTTTAGAAAAAAATGAAATAAATGCATGTATTTATTGCATTTTTAGAAAATCATCTTATGTTCAGTATGGTATTTAAATATATAATATTATTTATGTGAGAAATTCGACTCAGAGAATTAGTGTGGGTGTTTAAGATGACAAAATATTGACGTGGCAGAGACAACTTTAACTCGAGAGATAGAAGAGTTCCCATGGGCCTTTACATTCCTAATCTTCAAAATCTGGTGCTGATATTCTACAAACCACCCATCAGTAACAACCCAAGCCCAGCACCTCCTTTTCTCCTCATTTGTCTGGCAGCAGTGCAGGGTGCTGTTAATTGTCTTAGTGGGTTTTGCCGGGTGTTGGATGCGTTTGCATTATGTCCTACTGAGTCCTCTCATTTTGCCTATACACTTCATGTTGAGTTATAAGACCTTTGGATGTACATAGCTAAGCCTTTTATAACACAGGAAGCTGCACACAGGAATCAATGGAAACATCCCATTTGGTAGGAGACCCACCTCAACGTCTGCCCCCTAAAGGTTGAAAGAAGAACGTACTGCTTAATCTCATGCAGAATAAAGACAGCATGATTGGCCGCATTTTAGACTTTGTAGGCCATACAGAATCAGTCACAACTACTAAACTCTGCCATTGCAGCACAAAAGCAGCTACAGATGATGTGTAAATGAGTGAGTATGGCTTTGTTCGGGTAAGACTAGTTGTGAATTTCATAGAACTTACATATCATGAAATATCATTCCTCCTTTGAGCCCTATCATCTGCTGACAAGTAAACCAAATGGACGATCTGGCCGTTGCTCCCGAGCCTTGCTGTGTGACTGAGATGTAGCATGAGAATCCTAGGTTAGAGAACTGCTGCTGTCTGCATGCTGCAAAGCCTGAGGCAGGGAAGACCAGCTCACATGGACTCCTGAGGCCTTGAGTTAAGCAATAAAAGCATCAGGCTAGATGAATCCTAAAACCCCTGCCACCCTAAATACTCCATAATGCTGCTGTTTCTAGTCATATGGTAGGCCACATGAACTAAAAGGCCTCCTAATGCAAAATGCATAAAACTTTGGAGAATATCAAATACCTTTTTAGAAATTATCACTGAGTTGCCAAGAGTTTAAGGAAATTCCTTAGAGACCAAAATGACCCCAACACATGAAATTTAAGACCCCTCAGGAAGCTCCAAGCTAATGACTTTGCCAATCACTAGTTCTCTGAAAGTTCACTAAGACTCGGAGCCCAGGAATAGATTTGTAGATAGCATGAGACCTTAGCACATATCTAATTGCAAATTCTATCCGTCTGCAAATGGAATTGTTATATAAAATCCCCAAGGCTCTATCTACAAAAGAAAAACTGAAACCAGTAAGTGAATTTAGCAATGCGATAGCATATGTGTTATAGATTGAGCTGCTATTCTGAGTTCCAAACTCATCCTCATAGTCTGCTTTGTGAGAATAAATCTGGACCTCATAAATATTGTTCTCCTAATTAATATGTATAATACCATAGTAGTGTGTGGAAATTCCTCTATAACATGCACATTATTAAATTATTTAAACTGGGTCATGCAAATGAAGTCATTAAGTAATTATGATGTTCTTTGAAAATTAAATTTTCCTCAGAATTATCAGTAGCAAATAAACGAATATTGTTTCCTTGTTGCAGTTGGCACAGAAATTTTGTCAGTAGAGGGCACTGGAGAGACATGATGGGGAAAGGTTTCCTTCCTGCTCCTAGGGCCGCTGCTGGACGGCGTCCTAACCTCAGGCAGCTTTTCCAGTGCCCGTCGCAGTGGAGTAGTTAGCAGCCTCTTCCCTGGCACTCCGCTTCGCCTCTCTCCGTGGCCAAGCGCCTGTAGCTTTTGCAAGCCCCAGCTTTCGCAGGCACTTAGACTGAGTTGTGTCAAGTACCTGTGGGTTGCCTCTCTGGGGACAGCTTTCCTAGCTCCTAGATGGGTTTGCTGGGATTTCCCTGCTCTCCAGAGAGCCATGGCTGTGCCTAAGGAAGTCCTGGCTCCTGGCCCAAGCAGACAGGCTCTTGTTTGAGTATCTGAAGCCTAGAACTGCTCCTTGCAATTGCTATTCTACACTCTCTAGAATTGTTTTTTAACTAGCCAGTCTTTATTCCAATCCTTAGTTATGGTTAATAGTTGTCCCATTAAACTTTCTCTGTCCAATTTGCTGTGTAGTTACATGCCCCTGACTAGACTCAGAATTCTGCCCTCAGAATATACTTTTTCCCCTTTGGCACCATTACAGGGGCTTGAACTCAAGGTCTGGGTTTTGTCCTTTAGCTTTTTCACTCAAAGCTGGTGTCCTAACACTTGATTCACAGCTTCACTAAGCTGGCTAACTGGAGATATGTGTCTCCCAAACTTTCCTGCCCTGGCTTAGAAATATGATCCTCAGATTAGCTAAGATTATAAGCACAAGCCATCCGACGCTGGTAAGATATACTTTTTTTGTTTTTTTTGGCTGGTCCTGGAGTTTGAACTTGCCAGACTTTACAATATTTACTCATCAAATCTCACAGTTAAGAGAATAAAAAGGACAGGCAAGAGACCAGCTCCACATCAGAACACTTGCCTGGCGTGCACAGGCCCCGTGGTAGAGCACTTGCCTGGTGTGCACAGGCCTCATGGTAGAGCACTTGCCTGGCGTGCACAGACTCCATGTAGAACACTTGCCTGGTGTGCACAGGCCCTGGTTGTGTCTGCCATACCAGAAAAGAAAAAAAAAATAAAACAAAAACAAATAGACAAGCCACCCTCAATGAGAAAACAGTCACAACGCAAATATCTGAAATAAAACTGATATCTGGGATATATGAAGAACCCCTGCTCCTCAACTAGTGACAAGCAATTCAAATATAAATATGAGTAAAATTTTGAACAGCTAGATTACAGAGCATGCCTGTAACACTAGCACTTGAGAGGCAGAGGCAAAAGGATTCCAAGTTCGAGGCCAGAGGGGCTATGTAATGAAACCATTTAACAAAAAAACACGTTGCTTTGAGTCACTTTTTAAATTTATGTTTTATACAAATACATATATAAATGTCAATAAGCACATGAAAATGTGCTCAGTGTCAGAAATAAGGAAACACAAGGTAAAACCAAGATGATGTAGGTTTCATGCTAAAAGTAAATGGCTAAAATGTAAAGGAGTGACGATACTAAATGTTGGAAATTATGTGGTATAACTAGAACTCCTAAGAGATGAAGGGGATATAAAACATGTAGAGCTACATCAAGAAAATGCCTAGCAATTTCTTGTCAGATTAAACCTGTACCCACTAAGACTCTGCAATGAGACACAAAAATAAATGTCATAAGAACTTAGGTCTTCATAGTCAACCCTGAAAACAGTATGCAGTAAATCTCAAAACTATTATGTGAGTGAAAGAAACTTTACACAAGTGTGTAGTCTATGGTTCCATCTGCATACAAAGTTCAGTAGCATGCAAACCTCGTCTAGGGGGGAAAACTTCCATACAGTTGTAACCTCTGACAGAAGCCAAGAATTGGCTGGAGACGAGCATAACCTTTAGTGGCAGGCACTGATAACTTGCCCTTGTAATTCTAGCACCTCAGGAGACTAAGGTCCAGAGAATCAAGGTTCAAAGCCAGTGGAGACCAAAATATTCTCAAGACTCCATTTCCAGTTAACCAACCAAAAGATGGGAAGAGGCATGTATCAAATAATAGAAAGCCAGCCATGAGCAAGCAGGCTCAGCAAGTGGAAGGCCTTCAGCTCAAAAAAGTCTCTCTCTTATCCTTGTACCCCTGCCCCTCCCACACACAACCTCTGCGTGTGAAGCAGAGCAAGCAGGTGAGAATGTATTGTGTAATCCTACCTATTTGGAAGGTTGAGATTAGGATTGTAGATGAAGTCCAGTCTGAGCAGAAAAGTTTACAAGTTCCTCTTTGCAACCCATAGCTAGGCAAGTGACACGTGCCTATTGCCATAAGCTACATGAAAAGCTGAGATTGTGGGGCCGGGGAATATGGCCTAGTGGCCTAGTGGCTTGCCTCGTATACATGAGGCCCTGGGTTCAATTCCCCAACACCACATATACAGAAAATGGCCAGAAGTGGCGCTGTGGCTCAAGTGGCAGAGTGCTAGCCTTGAGCAAAAAGAAGCCAGGGACAGTGCTCAGGCCCTGAGTCCACGCCCCAGGACTGGCCAAAAAAAAAAAAGAAAAGAAAAGCTGAGATTGTATGGATCGTGGTTCCAGTTAAGTCCAGGCTAAAAATTCCAAAGGAGTACATCTCAAAGCAGGAGATATAAACATAGTTGTGTATAAATGTCATCCCAGAAACTATATGAAGCCTGAAGTAGGAGGATATGAAAAACTGGGAGAGAGAAAAACAGGGGTGACATTTTCCAAAAATGTACTCTTTACCTGACTTATATAACTGTAATCCCTCTGTTGGGGTCCATCTTTCTCCCCTGGATGGAAGGGGCTTGAGGCACCTCCCCCAGCTGGGGAATGCGGCCCTTCCATCCTCTCTACATTGGAATCCGGAGAAACCGGTTGGGCAAATAGACCCCCGACTTAGCTGGCAGCCAGCCTGGCGCCTACCAGCCCCGCCCTGGTTTGGCGCGCTCAGAGTGACGTAGCCCCTTGGGGGTCAAGTGACCAGCCCCTTGGGACTCAGGTGACAGCCGCTTAGCCTATGGGAATCCTGGCCAACCCCCTCCCTTCGGAATCATCTCCCCTTGACCTTCCCTCAATAAAGTTAGTTCGCTCTCAGAAGCCTACTCCGTGGTCTATGTACGCTAGCTCCCAGGGAAGGATAGCGGCCACATTACCACGTAGGTCGCGTGCACGCCAGGCCGGAGTCACCCCTACGTCTCACCCTAATGTACCTGCAGGCCGAGGGTTAGGGGAGAGGACAATACGGAGGGTAATAAGAGAGAAAGAAATAAGCATCTGAGCCGGGTCAGAGAAACAGCCCCAACATCCCTCTATACATCACCTTTGTAATAACAATTTTAAAAGTTTTAAAGTAGGTGGATATCAATCCCTCCACCAGAAGTAAGACCCTATCTTTAAAATAATCAGCAAAAAACAAGGCCCAATAGTAGAGCACCTGCTTAGAAAGCAAGGCCCTGACTTAAAATCCAGTGTGTAAAAAATATATGTATGTAATGAAAAACATTGAAGCCAGGATCTAGTGGCTCACAACTGTAATCCTAGCTACTCTGTGAGGTTATTGTCTCCAGTTAACCAGAAAAGACTGGAAGTCTCAGAGGTGGGTGTGACTTGAATGATAGAGTACCAATCTTGATCAGGAAAACTATGGGAGAGTCCATGACCCTGAGTTCAAGCCCCAGTACTGGCACACATACACACACAAAAGAAACAAAAACATTAAAATTACGTAAATTTAAATAACTGAAAAATAAAGAGATTTTTACTTTTTATTTTATTTTATATATATATATATATATATATATTTTTTTTTTTTTTTTTTTTTGCTAGTTCTAGGCTTGGACTCAGGGCCTGAGCACTGTCCCTGACTTCTCTTTGCTCAAGGCTAGCACTCTGCCACTTGAACCACAGCACCACTTCTGGCTGTTTATCTATATATGTGGTGCTGGGGAATTGAACCCAGGGCTTCATGTATAGGAGGCAAGCACTCTTGCCACTAGGCCATATTCCCAGCCCAGATTTTTACTTTTTAAAGTAAACCTTTAAATGTCTTCCCAATATCTTTTCTTAAAATCTTCAAATGGTTGTAGACATGGCCATGTATTTTTCCGGTCTTACTTGGTCAGAACCACCACTTTCATCGTTCCCTCATCTCCCGACTCTTTGACACTTGTCTTGTTTCTCACATTTATCACCTGTTAGGGCATGACAATACCTATAACCCACTTCCTTTTCCACTCACTCACTGCCCTCCTACTGGCCCCTCACATTTAAATTATTTCTCCATTTCTTGATAATTTTGTTAAACTGTCTGTTAATTGTTCAAAGGATTGCTCTATTGAGTTTTACTTAAGCATATAATACACTGTAGCCAACTGATTGTGTACATACGCATGTGTCCTTGTGTGCATTTACATGGAAGTTGCCTTTTGGGTCCCTTTGTTGTTCTGGACCAACCTTACCACATTCAGTATGATATTACTAGATCCACCCATTTCCTTGAAAATGGAATAATTTCAATTTCCTGAGGACTGCATAACGTGTGTGTGTGTGTGTGTGTGTGTGTGTGTGTGACCTTTCTTATATCCATTCATCCATTACAGGGTATCTGGACTATTTCCATAACTTGGCTCTGGTGAATAGTAGTGCAGTGAACATATCTGTGTGGGTGCTATTGTTGTATCCTGTCCCTGTTGTGCAATCTTTCTGCTCAAGGCCCAGAAGTGGTATCATTGGATCATAGGATAGTTCTGTATGTGATGAATCTCCATACTGACTTCCATATGGTTGCATTACTTTACATTCTCACCAACAGTATATTAAGATCCTGGAGTGAGATGGAACCTCAATGTTGTTTTGATTGCTAAGGAAAATGGACACCAAGAAACAAGTGGTTTATCATTGTTGTTATTTTTAACATACTATGTGAAATTATTTCTTTTGTTTATCTTCCCAATGATTTAGCCCCTGTTGTCACTATATTTGATTTTGGTACCCTGGGTATTGTATATACATTTATCTGAATTAGAGAAGGGAAGGAGAACATCAGAATGGTGAGAAAAAGGGTAAAAAGTAAACCAATGTCACACCAATACTTACAAGATAATATGTTGTAAATGAACTGCACAACTCACTCAGGGGTAGAGGCGAGGGTGGTAATAAGGGGAGGAGGGAATGTGTCAGGTAAATGAAGGAGGAGGTAACAAGTTTCACAAGAAATATATTTAGTATCTTATGTATGTAACCGTAACCCCTCTGTACAACGCCTTGACAATAAAAATTTTTTAAATAACAGTGAATATATTAAAAAAAACACAACCTATCAGAATCTTTGGGACACAGCAAAACCAGTTCTAACAAGAATGTGCCAATTCTTAATGAAGAGTAGCCACCTGTACTGCTCTAATTTCTTCAGGTGACTGTAGCCATGAGGATGGACTTTGTGATCTTAAAAGATGCTAGTTAACCAGGGTGGTAACAAAGAGGATAGAGTCTAATGAGACACTAGCATTAAGTAGAATTAGGTGTATAATAGAGTAGGGAGAGGGCAGCAATATGGAGAGAACTGAATATGTGAACTGGCTTACCCTGCCCACAGAAAATTTCAAATAACAACAAATGAGGATAAGCCAACTAAGAGAAAAACAGAAGATACCTCAACTACAATCACAGCAGTGACAAAGGAGAAACAGTCAGACAAGATCTCAAAACAACAAACTTGAGAAAGTACAAGTGTTTAATCATACAATGTTCAGGCAATCTCACTATCTGCTAAGATGGTAGGGAATGAGGAGGGCTTTGTAGTGGGGAGACACATGGACAAGAGAAGCTTTCTGCCTGCAGGTAGGAGGATATGGTGGTGTTGGGGTACGGATGTGATGAGTTTGGAGGAAAAGAGGAAGGACTGGGGAAAGTCAGACAAAGAAGCTAAATAAAGAAGTTTGATGGGAGAGGTAAACAATGTACACTGAAAGTTAGTAACTAAGAAGCAAGTGGCCTATATTGGGTATATAAGTAAAAATGAGAAAGAGGGAGGAGGGGTGTGAGATAACAAAGACTAGATAAATAAATATAGAATAAAGCAGAAACAGCAATAAAAATGATCAAACCAACACAAGCACAGTCTTACGTAATACTAAGAATGCATTTTTACAAGGCGAGCACTCTACCACTAGGCCATATTCCCAGCCCAAGAATGCATTTTTATTGTTCTGATATATGTGTGTATGTGAATACATACATACACACACACACACACACACACACACACACACACACACACACACACACACGGTACAGGAAGATGTACGTGTCTCATTCTTTAGAGCTGAGTGCGAGCACTGTCTTCCTCAGAATTCTGTTATTAGAGCCAGTAGGCAGTCTCAGGCCAGAGAGAATTTTGCAGGCCTCCCATTCAAGGTTTCAAAACCACCCTAGCCTCCCTTCTGCCATTCAAATCTCTCCTAGGCCATGAGGGTGGTGTTATGAAGAATTGGCTCACTCCTCCCTTTACAGACAAGTAGCTCCCAGATAGGACAGCTGAGCCGAGTCTCTCCAGCTTCCTTCATTGCCAGATGTCTGAAGTGGCTACTTCTTTGAGTTTCCAATGTTTGGAAAGATACCTTCTGCTGGGTTTTCTTGTTTAAGCTGGTTGGGGTTTTTTTTTGGGGGGGGGTTGCCAGTGCTGGAGTTTGAACTCAGGGCCTGAGCACTGTTCCTGGATTCTTTTTGCTCGCGGCCAGCACTCTACCATTTGAGCCACAGCTCCACTGTATATGTGGTGCTGAGGAATCGAACCCAGGACTTCATTATGCTAGGCAAGCACTTTACCACTAGGCCACATTCCCAGCCCTCCCGCTGGGTTTAATGCATCTCCACTGTAGCTCTTCCAGGTGGAAAATGTCCACCCGTAGAGTGAAGACCTTGCTGAGTGTGTCCTAGCAGGGAAAGAGGAAATTGCAATTGTCCTGTGGATTTTGATTGACTTATACCTGAGTTTTATGGCCAAATGTCTTGACAGTCATCCAGCTGTTTATCTCACACAGAATTCAGACCCAAGAGCAAGTTTAGAGTCAAAATGGTAACTGCTTTCCTGTCTTCTGGATGTGGTGAGCTACATATCACAATTGATCCCGGATTCTGACTTCTTATGCCAGAACAACTGCTGCCCCACAGTGCTCTGATCCCGGTAGCAGGTTTCAAGTTTGCAGTCTGCCTGGGCTTTCCCTGCCGGGGACAGGCAATCAGCAGGACCCTAGTGCTCTTCACCACATCTTATCTTTAAAAGTCCTTCTGTTTCTCCTCCGGGAGACAGCACCAGACACAATGCCTCTTCTCACTGTTTGCGGCTCTTTTGTTTCATTTAGTTTTGGTTTTTTGAAGTCTTCTCACTCCTTGGCAGTTCTTTTGTTGATTTCAAGTCTCCTCCTCTCTAAGCATTGACACCAGATTGTTCTTATTTATGCGGTAACAGTGGCTTACCATCTTGCCCTGCCTCTTCCAATACCTTTTTAAGGAATGGATTTATTCAAGTTTTCCATTTTTCTTGGATAAATTTTTCAGTTTTCCTTTCCTGTTGGTTTCACTTCTGTTACCATAAAGCAGCATGTTCTAATTTCTTATAATTTCACTCTTGTTTGCATCTGATTTTTCCTCCTTTTCTTGGCGTTGATAGACTTGTAAGAAGTTTGCCTATTATATCATATTTGTAAGCAACCAACTTTTTGAAATTTTTCTTTATCCTGTCTACTACTTGTTCCTATTTTCTTAATTTTAGATTTTGCTTTTATTACTTCTACTTTCATAGTTTCTTCGGGTTATTTGTTGTTTTTTTCCAGGCCACCAGGCTAGAATTGAATTTGTGAGTATTCTTGGTTCTCCAGGATACAGAAACAGACTGTAGGACTTCTGCCTCCTTGGCCTCCTTAACTGTGTGAGTCAATTCCTACCTTAGTGTCTCCCACTGGTTGTGTGGCTCTGAAAAACTCTTGATTAAGATAAGCCCCAAGTAATGTTTCGTTGCTGATTGTCACAACACAAGCAAGCCAGATGCCTTCCTGTCTGCAAGTGTCAGCCTGCTTAGGAGGACAAATGACCACCAGCTCCTCCCTCTCTGCTCTGCTTTTATCACATCACTGGTTTTAAGACTCCATCTGAGATTCTTCCAAGGTAACTCTCTATCTCTGTGTCTATCAATGTTGTCTAATTCTGAAAACAATCACATTTGGTTTGATATTAGTTTAATTTCATGAGTATTGCTGAGTTCTCAGCACTACTCTAGAACCATTACGAATAAGAATAAGAATATCTATGCTGCTTACATAGATATGGCACCTGGGACAGTGCTCAGAGCTCTGGGGGGGGGGGGGCTCAAGAAAGAACCAAGGATGAGGAAAGGTCCAGCTAGCATGAGAAGTCTGCCCCTTGCCAAGGTGGGCTGGAGTCAGAATCACGAAGTCCATCAGACATCATTTTGTGGTAGATTTGGGTCAAGTTGTTACCCTTGTTTGGGATTCCTATAGAATTATGGAGTGAGAAGACACCCCCCAATCCACAGGATTTCTCAGCATCAAGCAAGAGCATAATCATGGGAGGGAAGGCCTGTGGAGGTCAGGGCTAAAAGACCAGAACTGTACTTCAGTACAGTAGGGAATTGGCAGGAATGAGCATGCATTGCAGTGAGCTTGTGAACAAGTGAGGCACAAGGTCAGCCTCACCTCAGTGGACAAAGTCCAGTGACAGCAGGCAGCCTACTGTGGCCATGGAGCCTGTGTGGGTTGCTGGAGACCCTGAGACTCTCCAAGCCCCCATTAGAGAGTCACAGGGTACCACAGACTTGAGTCCCCCTTGGTCCCAAGACAGAATCCAGCAGGTCTGCAAAAAGAATCATAAAGCAGCTACACTGAGAAAGAGACCAGTTGAAATAGGTTAACTGGGAAGACAAGATTCAGAAGCCTGAAAACATAAACAATTTAAAACAATATAATTTGGGCTGGGGATATAGCCTAGTGGCAAGAGTGCCTGCCTCGTGATACACGAGGCCCTAGGTTCGATTCCCCAGCACCACATATACAGAAAATGGCCAGAAGCGGCGCTGTGGCTCAAGTGGCGGAGTGCTAGCCTTGAGCGGGAAGAAGCCAGGGACAGTGGTCAGGCCCTGAGTCCAAGGCCCAGGACTGGCCAAAAAAAAAAAAAAAAAAAGCTAAAACAATATAATTTAATGCCATTTGGGGAGAGAGGAGAACAGTGGGTGAGTTTTCCTCAAAGGCTGTGGATCACTTCCTTCAGCTAGAGGTTTCTAGTGTCTGCATGAGAGGAGATAGAGTTAGAGAACTTCCAAGGTCTCTGGAAGTTTAGCCTTCTTAAAACTATGTTTCTCCAGGGGTTTTCTTTGGTTTTGTTTTTTCAAGACCCACATTTTAGTACAAGCTTTGTACAGCTGGTCTCTTATGGCCAGGATTCTTTCACATGACCTCCATAACTTCCTCCCAACTGAAGCATTGTCTCATCTTTAAAAAGCAGAGTTAGTTGAAGTCAACTAAGGATCACAGCCAGCTCTCTGGAGGAGAAGCTAGAAGGACTCCTTCTGAAAACCTGGTCCCAGCCGAGCAGCTGCCTGCTCAGTGTTCCAGGTGGCCTCACTAAGGATGAAAATAGGACATGGGATCCAGAAACCTCGGGCATTTCTCCATGCAGCAGCCAGGGGGAACAAATATGTCTACCACCAACATCTGGAGTCTCAAGTGCCACTGAAATGAGCAGCTGTGAGGAAATGTTCCTCCTTCTTTCTTTTTTTTTTTAAATAACAACAACTTTATTTATTTATTTATTTATTTATTTATTTATTTATTTATTTATTTATTTATTTATTTATTTGGCCAGTCCTGGGGCTTGGAATCAAGGTCTGAGCACTGTCCCTGGCTTCTTTTTGCTCAAGGCTAGCACTCTACCACTTGAGCCACAGCACCAGCTCTGGCCGTTTTCTGTTTATGTGGTGCTGGGGAATTGAACCCAGGGCCTCATGTATACAAGGCAAGCACTCTTGCCACTAGGCCATATCCCCAGCCACCTCCTTCTCTTTTAACTCTTAATCGGTTCAGTGCAAACTTAGTAAGGAGAAGGAACATGAGTAGAATAGAACATGGGAGGCAGAAATTGAGGAAATCCAAAGAGCACCCTAATGTCAGTTTGCAAAATTTTATATTCTTCCATTGAGGCCTAAACCTTTGCTCCTGTTAAGTTGATCCCACCGATATGGAAAGTTGGCCATTTATTTGGGAGCATTTGTACTCATAGGTCTCCTCTTAGATCCATGTCCCTGTTCTTCCCTAGGGAGGGATGATTTAAATTAACTGAGCCATTCCAGCCATTGGGGCAGAGGGCAATGCATGAGAATAAGATACCGTGGAAGGCTAGAGATGGAGAAGGACGCTACGCAGCCTGGAGAACCCCTCTGGGTCTGAAATAGCTGTTAATCAGATCTACTTGCTTCTGAGTAAGGTTTGATTTAGCTGAACCTCCACTTCCTGTACACTTCCCCAAACAAGCTGTTCAGTGAAACAAACAGCAGGTACTCAGAAGTGAACAAAGGGACAGGCATTGGTGGCTCACACATGTAATCCTAGCTACTCAGGAGGCTGAGATCTGAGAACTGTGGTTTGAAGCTAGCCTGGGCAGGAAAGTCTGAGACTCTTATCTCCAATTAGCCACCCTCCCCCGCCCTGAAAAAAAGAAGAAAAAGTAAATCTGTGGCTCTTGAGTGAAAAAGCTAAGGGATAGCACCCTGGCTCCGAGTTCAAGTCTCAGTATCAACACACACACACACACACACACACACACACACACACACACAGATGAAAGGAAAGTCAGTTTTTGTCACTCAGGCCCTAATAGGCAACAGATCAAGAGCTGCTCCCTGTTCCCCTAAGGAGATTCTCTCACTGCAACTGGAAAGTTAGAGGTGCCATTTGCAAACAGCAGAATCAAACTAGAATAATTAGGAGGTAATAGCTGCTTCCAAATGGTTCTTACAGGAGATAGATTTTAATAGGAGATCTAAGGGACTACATGTTTCAGAAACTGAAAGAAAACAATGTATTCTTGGCTGGATATTAGAATGGTGAGCTTAAGATAAAAGGAGAGGATTTTCTTTTCTTTTTTTAAAATTAGACATGAATCCAAAGTGAGGCTGGAATCCACCCCACAGCATCCCACCAAAATGCTCCCTTAGCAGTTGGGAGCAATCATCCCAGCCCCAGCTCAGATGCCATGCATAAAGCAAGATTAAAGGCTTTTCCTGCTCCCTTTCACTCAAGTGGAAAAGTTTATTGCAAAAACACTCTGTGCAAGCCAAGCAATATATAGTCTCCTTGTAATGAGACATTACTGACACTGACAAATCCCAATCCCGGAGATGTGAGGCCTCTAGCTGACTCCAGAGAGTCAGCCCCAGAGGTCACGAGGCAAATATTTCATAGTGTTCACCCCCAACCTCAAGCAAAGTATATTTCATGATCATTCCCTTAGCCCAGTTGGAATCTGAAGTCTAGACAGTTTTTAGATAACAGTCATCAGAGACTACAGACGGAAATATATACACTTCCCTAAGATAAGCAGACTTTGGGCTTCTTGCATATGCTTCTGGAAAGCTCTCACAAGGTCCTGCTGAGGAGCAACCCAGGACAGAGGATTTGGGAACACATTTGAAGAAGCTGGGTACATCAACACTGGACAGGAAGAGACCCTCCTCCTCCCAAAGCTTGGTCAGAAATGAATGCAAAGGAAGCCATGGGAAAGGAGGAGAGGGGTGCTGGTGACTGTTTCAGTGTCTTGTCAGTTCTTCCATTTAGCCAATGTTTGTTCTCTGTCCACATTTCTCAGGCAACTCACTGGGCACAGAAGACCACATTGTGAAGAAATGCAATAAAAGCCCTGTTCTTGGGCTAGAAGCATAGCTCATTTGGTATAATACCAGCTATAAACTAGCAAGCACAGTGAACACAAGGCCCTGAGTTCAAAATGGAAGGCACTACTACTGGGGAGGCAGAGACTGTTCTGATAACATTGAAATTTCGGCTGTAGCTAGCAAACCTTTATTCAGAAATATGAAGAACTTAGGGAGAACTCCATTCTAAGACACGAGACTTTGAGACATTTGAACCTCGCTTCACTACTTGCACACCAAAAATCCTTCCTTCTTCTGGGCACCCACCTGAGTCTGGGGCTCATGAACACTCCAGATCCCATAAACTCCCCATCCCCAAAAAGCACGGGGCTCCACAGCAGGCAAACCATCCTCAGCCCTTCCAGAAGCTTCCTTACCCAGAAGCTCCAGGCACAAAAGAGCTGCCCCATAAATGCCTATATAGACATCAACAGAACAAAATGTTGTACAGACATTTGGAAAGTTGTTGGAAATACAAACCTCCTATACCTACCTTTGAGGAAAGTGCATTTATGCTGTCTGGTTTTGCCCCTTTCCATACATGGTATTTCAGATGTCACAGTGCTGTCTTTTTTTTATTATCTTTATTGAAAAGGTGATAAGCAAATATGATCATTACCTTACATAATTACATTTGTTTTTAAACAGTGTTACCCCACCCTTCATTTTCTCCTGCTTACCCCTCCTTACTCCTCTCCCTACCAAGTTGTAAGATTGATATCCAACCTAGTGTCAAATGAGTGTCATTGTTGCATTAGTTCATCCATTGACCCGCTGTTTCCGTGATTCCTTTTCCTTTCCCTGGTCTAATAATCTTATATACAAGACACAAGGTACAGAAAACTAAGAAGGATGAAAAAGAAAAATTAAAAACTACATACAGGACATAATAAGAGCTTCTTGCTTCCATATCTTGGAGTTCATGTTGGTATGCCTCATTATATATGGTTCTGTGTATTAAGAATTGGATTGTTAAGATCCCCTGTTAAGAATACCATAGACATATTCTAGTTCTTAAATGAAGGAAACCAGGCAACCTACTTTGCTTGGGCTTTGGCTTGCTTTACTTAATATAATTGTTTTAGGTCTTTCCATTTCCTTATGAATGGAGCAATATCATTCTTTCTGATGGAGGCATAGAACTCTATTGTGTATATGTACCACATCTTCTTAATTCATTCATCTACTAAGGGGCATCTGGATTTGTTCCATATCTTAGCTATGGCAAATAATACTGCAATGAACATGGTTGTGCTGGTAACTTTAGTATGGTCTTATTTATGGTCATTTGGGTAAATGCCCAGGAGTGGAATTGCTGGGTCATAGGGGAGCTCTATGTTTAGTCTTTTGTGGAACCTCCATACTGCTTTCCACAGTGGTTGTACCAGTTTGCATTTCCACCAACAGTGTAGTAGCATTTCCCTTTGGCTACATCCCTGTTGGTATCTGTTGTTATTAGATTTCTTGATAATGGCCATTCAAACCAGTGTGAGGTGGAATCTCAATGTTGTTTTGATTTGCATTTCTTTTATGAGCACCATCTTTATGAGCATCAGCTCTGGAGAATGCTGAGCCTTGGTCTGATGCTGTGTACCATTCCCTACAGTCTCTGAGTAAGCAGCAGTGTTCACACAGTGCCAAAGAAGGTCATGAACAGGTTATGGGGGCTGGGCCTTCTTTCCTGAAGCCAGATCCCAGGGCTTCTGAGCTTCTCAAGAGGGTGTGGCTTGCAGCAAAAGCTGAAGTAAGATTTCAACTCTTCTCTTCCCAGAATGGAACCTTTGAAGCTACAATACTTGTCAAGAAATGTTCACTACACTGGCAAAGGACATTGCTACAGTTTGTGTACTGAGTGTATTAGGAGGAGGTGGAACCTAAGCTGGGAGCTGAGGGAGAAAGAGTGGGGGGAGCTGGTGGGAGGCCTAACCACTTCCTCTTCCTCTTTGTTCCCTAACTTTGAGGAGAGTGGTTTTGTCCTGACCACCACCAAGATGTGTGTCTTCAGCATAAGACCAAGAGGAATGGAGCCAACACACTATGGACTGAAATACCCAACACTTTTAGTCAAAGTAACTGTTTTTCTCAAGTTTATTAGCTCAGGGATTTGTTACAGTCATATATACATGACTAATGTAGAATTCAACATTGTAACAGACTAAAGTCCTATGCTGGGCGGAGTCAAGGAACACACTCCCCTCCTCATGACTAAGAGGGCCAGTGTGGCTGGTGAACAGCACCTCCAGAGATGCTGAGGCAGGCAGGTCCTCCTCCTCCCACAGTGGTCCTCCTCCTCCTCCCACAGGGGTCCTCTGACCCCCAGTCTCCTGAAACAATAGATACTAGGGGTCCAGTTTTTAAATCAACCTCCTTTCAACACCTCACCAAACAGTCACAAATTAAACTGGATTCCAAGGATCCACCAACTAAACCAATCCCAAATGATAGCTGAATTATGCAGAGGAAAGCCAAGGGTTCTATGAACCTAACTAATCTTAGACACAAGTTAAAAATATAAATGAACCATTTATGGCTAAAGATCCAATGCTAGGATTTATGTAGTTATATAATTAAATAAAATTCATTAGCATACTCATCACTTTGGGTATGGTACTATGACTTGGATGAGATGAGGTCTGAGGGTATCCCCAATATTTATATGTGGACATTTTATTCTCATTGGGAGGTGTTGAGAGGGTAGAAATTTAATCCAATAATGTTTTTTTAAGGAGGAACTCTGAGAAGTTAAGGTTACCAGGGTTTCCCTCCATAGTTGAATCCTGGGGACCTTTAAGAGAGACTAAATGACACATATGCACATGTGTTTCTTGCCATATAGTTTCTATCTTGAGACTGCAACAAGAAACTATCACCAGATGCAACCCCTCTACATTGAGATTCAAGAACTATAAGTCAAGTAAGCCTCTGTCCTTTAAAAAGTTACCTAGCCTCAAGTTTTTTATTATAGTAATGTAAAACAGATTAATACTAATGTTTGTCATTTTGTGTGAGAATATTTGGAGTTTATTCTTAGAAACTTTGAAATGTACAAAATACTATTACTGACGATATTCACCACATTGTGCAATAGACCTAAAAACTTATTCTGACTTCCAGGTCTTTATTAAGAATGAGCATCACATACTGAATATGTTGAAATAAGTAAGAACTGACTTGTTTTAACAAGGCCACTCGGGCTGGGAATGTGGCCTAGTGGCAAGAGTGCTTGCCTCCTGTACATGAAGCCCAGGGTTCAATTCCCCAGCACCACATATATAGAAAACGGCCAGAAGTGGCGCTGTGGCTCAAGTGGCAGAGTGCTAGCCTTGAGCATAAAGAAGCCAGGGACAGTGCTCAGGCCCTGAGTCCAAGGCCCAGGACTGGCAAAAACAAACAAACAACAACAACAACAAAAAAAAAGGCCATTCTTTTCTGTATTAACATTACTAACAAGGGAGAAATAAAATGTTAAAGTAGTAATAATACAGTGACTGGCTTTGTAGTGATTCTAAGAGTGCAGAAAGACTTTGTTCTGGAGATAACATCCAGAATTAGCAGTATTCTTTCACAGAATCATAGGCTCATATAGTTAGTGGTTTTTTGATGGTGCTGGGTGAAAAATAAGAATTCCTGGGCAAGACCAAGCGCCATCCCCTTATCCTGTTTAAGCTGAAGTGTTTACTGAAAATGATTGGGGTTTGGAGTAGGAATTGGTTTGAACAAGTAGTTTAATGGTTTGTATCATATAGGACTGCTTTAGCTACAAAAGATCTTGGTTCAGACAAAGTTGATTTAGTAGTCAATGTATGTGAAAATGGAGCAGGTAACTTGAGGGGATGGGGGGTTGGGAAAGATGAGGAGAAAGATAGAAGGGATAACATTGATCAGGATGCATTATACTCATAAATTGATACTTTGAATTCAAATCTCTTTGTACAATTACTTAAAGATAAGTTTTAGGTTAATTTAGTTAAAATAGAGGCTACGATAGCTACATAGGAGGCTGAGATCTGGGGATTGTGGTTTGAAGCCAGCCCATACAGAAAAGTCTATGAGATACCCATCTCCAGTTAATCAGCAAAAAGATGGAAGTAGAAATATGGCTCAACTGGAAAAACATCAGCCTTGAGTAAAAAATCCAGGTAAGAGCACAAATCCCTGAGTTCAAGCCCCAGTACCAGTACAAACAGATAGAGACAGGCAGACAGATGGACAAATAGAGGGACAGAAGGAGGAGGAGGGAGAGAAAAAAGAGAGAGAGAGAGAGAGATGCTTTGAGTTGTAAGCACAGCTATATATAGTGGCTAATAGGTCATCAGGACTGAGATTATTTCTTTTACCCTGATTCCTTCTATCTTGGCTTAATTCAGGCTTCATTTTTCATTGCACTATTGTCTTGTTTCAAGTAACTTCTAATCCATAGTCCAATATTGATACTTGAGCTCCAGCCATCTTTTCTATAAAGAAAGAGAAATAAAGCTTGCCTGCCTGCCTAAAAGAAACTTTGTTGTTTTTTGTTTTTTGTTGTTGTTTTTTTGCCAGTCCTGGGCCTTGGACTCAGGGCCTGAGCACTGTCCCTGGCTTCCTTTTGCTCAAGGCTAGCACTCTACCACTTGAGCCACAGCACCACTTCTGGCCGTTTTCTATATATGTAGTGCTGGGGAATCGAACCCAGGGCTTCATGTATATGAGGCAAGCACTCTTGCCACTAGACCATATTCCCAGCCTCCTAAGAGACACTTTGGATAAGTACTATTTGATACTTAGTGCTATATTCCATTGGTCACATTTAATCATATGCCCACACCTATCCATATATTGGAGTTCATTTCACTTAGCATCCTCTTATGTGACCATATGTACATAGCTATTGAGCCATTGTGATCATCTGCTAGGACTATCCTAGACATGTACTAATTATTACCAATGAGGGAAACCATAGAATCTATGTTTCTTTGGGTCTGGCTCACTTCACTTAGTTCTAGACATTTCCTGTAATGGGATCATATAATATACGCTTCTTTGTGACAGACTTCAGTCATTTAGCATAATTAATGTTTTCAAGGATCAACCATGTAGTAGTGCATATTAGTTCTTCAATTCTTTGTGGTGTACAATAGTATTTCACTGTCCGGTTATAACACATATTTATTCTTTCATTATTGATGGACTCAGGTTTATCCACTTTGGGTTATACTGACTAATGTGACTATGGATGCTCTTGTGCAATTTGTTATATGGTCATATGTTTTCATTTCTCATATGTGTACTTAGAATTGTTGGAACATATGGTAACTCTATATTTAATGTGTGTATGTGTGTGTGTGCAAGCACTGTGATTGCACAGTAGTACTGGGGCTTGAACTCAGGGCCTGACCACTGTCCCCAAGCTTTTGTGCTCAAGGCTAGAGGCTCTACCATTTGAGCAACAGCTTCATTTCTGGCTTTTTTCAGTGGTTAAATGGAGATTAGGGTCTTGCAGACTTTTCCAACTTTTTGAGAAGCTTGCAGCTTGGGTTTTTTTGTGGGTTTTGTTTTTTTTATAACTGCCCCATTTCACATTCTTACCAGGAAAACAGAAGTATCCTACTACCTCCACACCCTTACCAACACTTTCTATCTCTATCTTCTTTTTTTTTTTTTTTTTTTTGCCAGTCCTGGGCTTTGGACTCAGGGCCTGAGCACTGTCCCTGGCTTGTTTTTGCTCAAGGCTAGCATTCTGCCACTTGAGGCACAGCGCCACTTCTGGCCATTTTCTGTACATGTGGTGCTGGGGAATTGAACCTAGGACCTCCTGTATATGAGGCGAGCACTCTTGCCACTAGGCCATATCCCCAGCCCTATCTCTATCTTCTTTACTCTAGATTCTTAATGGATATGAGGTGTTATTCCATCTTCATTTCCCTAATACCTAATGAACCTCTTCTCATGTGTTTAGTGGCCAATTGTGTACCTTTTTAAATAGTTAACAAACATTTATTATGTCCTATGTCTTTTTTTCTTAATACATTTTAATTGATTTATTTATTGTCAAAGTGATATACAGAGGGTTACAGTTTCAGACATAAGGAAGTGAGTACATTTTTTATCAAGCTTGTTAACCTCCTTCCTCATTTTTCTCCCACCTTGCCCTCTCCCTATTCCCTCCCCTCCCCGAGTTGTACACTTAGTTTACACCATATAGATTTGTAAATATTGCTGCTGCATTGGTTCACCTTTTACCCTTTATCTCTCCATTTTGATGTTTCCTTTCTCTTCCCTAGTTCTGATAAACATATACACAATACCCATGGTACCAAAATCAGTTACAGTGATATCAGGGGTAAAACCCTGGGGAAGAAAGACAAAAGAAATGGCATCATTTGGGCTGGGAGTATGGCCTAGTGGCAAGAGTGCTTGCCTCCTACACATGAAGCTCTTGGTTCGATTCCCCAGCACCATATATATGGAAAATGGTCAGAAGGGGCGCTGTAGCTCAAGTGGCAGAGTGCTAGCCTTGAGCAAGAAGAGGCCAGGGACAGTGCTCAGGCCCTGAGTCCAAGGCCCAGGACTGGCCAAAAAAAAAAAAAAAAAGAATGGCATCATTTCACATGGTACATTGAACATAACAACAACAATTAAGCCACTTATTTCCATAATTTGGAGTTCATTTCGCTTAGCATCATCTTATGTGTTCATATGCACATAGCTATTGAGCTGTTGTGATCTTCTGCTGTATCTTTTATGGAAATGTCTATTAAGATCTTTCGTATCTGGCTTCCATTTTAGAGAAAATTTAGAAGTAGTGGGAACTAGGATTCTGATTGATGTGCATTTTAAGTAGTGTTAAAATTAAGAGATCCTTCTGGAGAATACATAAACATCCGTATTTATGTATTTCCCCTCTACAAACCCCTGCTGAAGCTCCACAATGTACAGTATTATATACTGGTTTAGATTCTAAGAAGATTATGAAGTGATAAGTCATATATTCTGCTCTGAATAAGAATGGAGGTGTGTGGAGACACCCATTTGTTTTACTGTTTCAATGAAAGTTTATTTTTAATGTCTAGTGGTTAGGCTTTTAAATAATTCAATGAGCCTCCTCTGAATTAACTCAAATAGTAAAGTATTTTTCTATTTGTTTTAATTTCTTTAATCTCTCGCTTTCAGTTTCTTTATGCTTCTCTGTCTCTCTTTCTCCCTCTTTCCTTTCTCACGGCTTCCTTCCTTCTCCCACCCTGAGTATCGAACCCAGGACCTCACACACATGTTAAGCATATACTCTGCCACTGAGCTACACCCATCTTCTATGTTCAATTTTTTTCTTTCCTAAGAAAGGCTGATGTCTAAGCAAAAATACATTTTGAGGGATGTTAAGATTGAACCAAGGACCTTGCATATGCTAAGTAAGCACACTGCCACTGAGCTATTCTCAGCTCTAGTATATGGGTGTATCTATGGATATATATATATATATATATATATATATATATATATATATCTTTAGATGCTTCTCTAACATGTTTTGCTAATCTATATAAAATCAAGAATTAATGACAACAGCAAAATATTAGAAAGATTTTCATTGAATTGGAATCAGCCCCTCCATATCATTTGGTATATACTAGACCTGTCCCAAGAATGAATCACTAGCAGTTTCTGTATTATATTTTTCTATATAAAAGTAAATAAAATTACCAGAAAAGAGAAAAATAACTTGTATAGGTAGGACTATTATATGACAATAAAATCACTAAAATTCTAATAGTTACTAGTTGATAATATGAAAAACCTTAAAATAAACATGCAAAAAAGAAGTCATTTGTCTATTTATTAGGTAATGTTTACCTACTTATTTGGTATAAACAGAAAACTATTTTAAAGTAAAACAATATTACCACTCTAAAAATCTAATGCAATGAAAATTAAATCCCCAAAATAATTTTTCAGATATGAAAACTCCATGTAGGAAAAAAAACATAAAACTTTACTAAGATAAATAAAAGAAATTCAGGTAAGTGGAAGGATGTGGCTTGCTCTTAGTTATAGACTCAAAAATAAAGACAGAAGTATTTCTATAAATTATTCCATAAATTTAATGCCCTTCCAAAATTTTTGCACTAGGAAAAAGTGATCTAAAATTCATCAGGAGAAAATTATCAATTATTTGTGCTGATGAGAAACTAAAAGTAATCTAAGTAGCTTTTAATTAGAGATAGCCAAACCAATTATACTCTATCCACTGTATCCATCCAGTGGACAATTGCAAGTATTACAGATAAATGAGTTAGAACGTTGTGTATTCATATGGAAAAACTTCCAAACGTATTGTTGAATAAAAAGTTGTGTAGCATGATTCCGCGTATGTAAGCATGCATACATGCACAAAATTGTTAAAATGTACTTTCCAAAGAAAGGAAGCAACTATTAACTGTGATAGTATTAACAGTGTTACTGGAAAACTAAAAGAGATAAGAGAGAGCTTTCAGTTTCCTCCTCCTCCTCCTTCTCCTCCTCCTCCTCCTTCTCCTCCTCCTCCTTCTTCTCCTCCTCCCTCTTCTTCTTCTCCTCCTTCTTCTTCTTCTTTAAATGAAGTCTCATCCTCGTGCTGATCCCTGGTCATAAGGAAATGCAAAACAAAAAGACGTTGAGATTACATCTCATTCCAATCAGGATGGCCATCATCAAGAGTACAAATAACAACAAGAGCTAGAGAGAATGCATGGGGGAAAGACCCATCAAATACAGTTAGGAGGAATGTAAACTAATATAACCACTATGGAAATCAGCACGGAGGCTCCTTAAGAAACTAGGAATCCCAAGATATGGAAACAAGAGGGTTTTATTGTTATTGTTATCTATAATGTACTATGCGAATTTCCTATGGCTTATCCCCTGTTGTTACTGTATATGATTCTGGTATACTGGGTATTGTATATATGTTTATCTGAACTATGGAAGGGAAAAGGAATATCAGAAGGGTGAGACAAAGAATAAAGGGTGAACCAATGCAGTAGTGATACTCATAAGACAATAAGTTGGAAAGGAACACTTACAACTAGCAGGCTGGGAGGGAGGGAAGGTGAGAGAAAAATGAGGGAGGGTGTAACAAGTATGACAAAAAATGTACTTACTACCTAACCATGTTAACTGTACATGACCTTGACAATAAAAGTAAATTAAAAAAAATAAATCCCAACTTTAAAAAAAAAAAGGAAGAAAGAAACTAGGAATAGAGTTAGATGTCAATAGCTCATGTCTGTAATCCAGAATACTCAGGAGGCTGAGATCCAGAAGGTCACGGCTTGAAACTAGCCTGGACAGAAAAATCCACTCGATTCAATCTCTCTCTCTCTCTCTCTCTCTCTCTCTCTCTCTCTCTCTCTCTCAAATAACTAGCAAAAGCATGGAGCAGCTGTAGCATACGTTGAGCAAGCAAGCTGAGCAAAGAAAATTCCTGAGTTCAAATTCTAGTACCACCAGAAGAAGAAGGGGAGGAGGAAGAAAGGAGGAGGAAGAAGGAGGAGGAGGAAGGAGGAGGAGGGGAAAGGAGGAGGAAGAGCAAGGAGGAGGGAGAGACAGAAGGAGGAGGAAGGAGGAGAAGGAGGAGGAAGGAGGAGGAGGAGGAGGAGGAAGGAGGAGGAAAAGAAGGAGCAGCTAAAAATTATAATCATCATACAATCCCACAATACAACTCTTGAGCATTTATGTGAAAGTATATGTCAGGATATGATAAAGGCACATAACATCCATGTTCATTGCAGGACTATATATAATACTCAAACTATGGAAATGGGCCAAATGCTCTACAACTGATGAATTGGTCAAGTAAATGTTGCATAGTATGTATGTGTATATACAAGTGTGTTTATGTATGTGTACATGTGTATGTACATACACACAAAATGGAGTGTTATTAAACCATAATGTAGAATGAAATTAAGTCATCTGAAGGGAAATGGGTATATCAGGAGACCATCACATTAAGCAAAGTAAGCCAAGTTCAGAAAGAGAAGGATAAGGATTAAAGGTTGTTAATAAGATCTTTTATGTCTATCGTTCATTAATGAGAAAAAATAGTGTCACCAATGGAAAATGGACATAAAAGATCTTGTCAAACACGTGTGTGTGACATAGTGTGGTAAAGCCCTTTTGCACAAGTATCATGCACTGTCACAAAAATGAACATTAGGAGAGTAAAACATGTCCCATCTGAGGTGTGGGTATTAGTGGGAGCAGGGAGAGCAGACAGATAGTGAAAGAGGGCAAATATGGTCCACATATTCTAGGTACATGTGTTGGGCTCGGTAGCCTCTCCCGGCGTAGGGAACAAGGCTCAGCTACTCTTCTTTTCACGCTCCCTTTCACGCCCTCTCCCCTAGTCACCCAGCCCGCAGATGAAGCTAGAGTGGGGTGGGGAGCCAGCACTGTCCTGCCGCGCGAGTGGCCAATCCGAGAAAGCGTGCCCACCCCCTTACCAATAGACAAAGTCAGGCATACGCAAGTCTCGGGGTCAGCTTCAAGAACCAACTGCTTTATTAAGACAAAGTTACCGGGGGGTTGATTCCGAGAGAAGGGGATTGGCCAGGATGCCGATAGGCTGAAAGCTGTCACATGATCTCCCTGAGCTAACATCACTGGAGAGCGCCGAGCCAGGGCGGGGGCTGGGAGACGCCTGGGCTGGTTGGAGAGTTGGGGGCTGGGTGCAAGGGCGGACCCAGAGAGGGTAGCCTGCTTCCGCATTCCCCCAGGACTTGGGGGAGGGGCGTCAAGCCCCTCCATCAAGTCTAAGGATCCCAACATACGTGTGTGAAAATAGAACAATGAAGCTTGTTGAGATTGGTTTGGGAAGTGAGGAGAGGGAAGGAGGGAGAGTGATGGATAGGGTAAGCCCAATCAAGATAATTGGAGAGCGAGAGAGAGAGGTCAAAATAAAACCCCTTATACAACTAATTGATGCTAAAGACTAAGGAAGAAATGAAAGGGAAAGATGAATGAATGAAAATAAGGTCTGCAACATGTATAAAAATAGAGACTACTTATAAGTTAACAGCAAAATATTAACATTCTAGTGCAAAATAAACAAACTTTAAAGCTATATTGTTAATATTTATAAGCGATATGTTTATCACTGCCTGATTCATCAAAGTAAAATTTTTTAGAAAAGTGTCCAAAATTAGAGATTAGCTTTAAAACTCAAAGGACAATGTTATTCTATAATTTATAGAATAAAATTGCAAAGGCCTAGAATAGTTAAAACACACCTAAAGAAAAGCAGTGCATTAGCTGCCTTTGGAACAATTTCATTTTCAAACAAGATGCTAAAATCAACATAGTAAATTAATTTTAGCAAGTGGAAGTACATGGTTGTATGCTAGTCAGCTTCCTGTTACTGTGACAAGATAGTTAACAAACAAGAAGATGCAAGCTTTAGTTTGGCTGATAGATTCAGCGGTTTCAGTTTATAGCTCAATCCATTGTCTTGAGACCTCTCAAGAAGGCAGAACATGGCAACTAGAAGTCAAAGAAGAAAGGGTGAAATTTCAATATCCCGTACAAAAGAATTTCTCCAATGACCTGAATTGATTCCACTATGTTCTACCTCTTAAATGTCTGAGTACAGTATCCCTATAGTGACACAGACTGGTAAGCAAGCCTTGAGCATGCAAGTCTTTAGGTGACATTTATAACCAAAATTGTAACTGTTCTCTTCACTTTTGTACATTTGAGATATCTCAGAAATATTCATGTCTAAGGAGAGTAGACTTGTTGTCTATATAGCAACGCAAAACAACCCACCACAGGGGGAGATGAACATCCATCCATTCAATGATAAGGAGTCAGGCTGCCCTGGGTAAGGGGTGGGCCTAATGACCCATCCGAGTTTCTGTTCTAATCATTTTATTTTCTTCGGTGTCTCCTATGCTGAGACAATACCTTAATGCCATCATTTGAATGTCTGTGTCAATTTAAAATTCATAAATAGAATCTTTATGCCCAATGTGCAGGTCCTTGGAGGTGGGTCTGCTAGGTGATGATGAGGTCATGAAGACAGAGCTCTTGTGGAAGGGATGGGCAACCATATAACTGCTCTCTTGTACCAAAAGAAAACACAGTGAAATGATGAACTAGGATTCAGCTCTTCACCAGACACTGAACCTGCCAGCACCCTCATCTTAGACTTTCTAACCTCCAGAACTGGGAAAAATAAAATCTATTGCTTAGGGCTGGGAATATGGCCTATTGGTAAAGTGCTTGCCTCGTACACATGAAGCCCTGGGTTCGATTCCTCGGCACCACATATATAGAAAAAGCCAGAAGTGGCTCTGTGGCTCAAGTGGTAGAGTGCTAGCCTTGAGCAAAAAGAGGCCAGGGACAATGCTCAGGCTCTGAGTTCAAGCCCCAGGACTGGCAAAACAAAACAAAACAAAACAAAAATCTATTGTATATAACCATGACCTTTCTGTGTATTTTGTTATAGAGCCCAAAGTGGACAAAGACTCATGTAATAAGAACTCTATAAATGTGTGTGAAATAAATTATATAATTTACTACAAACTGCATATCGACATAGCCTATGTAAAATTATCTAAAGAAATTTAGAGCATACTCTTATTCAAGGCTGTCCTCCAAGAGGGAAAACCCTATTTTTAACTAGTCTAGTTATGGCCTAGGCTTGAGCCTCATCTGAATTTCCCTAGATAATTTTAACATGTAGTTACAAGTGAGAGTCACTGCAGAAAATATAAGACCAGTATCTAAGCAGGTAAGCATCTCAGATCCGGTTTAACAGAATCAGAGAACAAAAAGTCTTGGACCTTAGCCTCACCTCTCATTCCTTCTCAACCCTCCCAGTATGACATGGGAAAGTATTCAGTGAGGAATTTGACAGACCCCAGGCCCCCGGGCCAGGCTAGGGAAAAGTTTGTTTTTATAGTACCAACACTTGAGGGATTCAAATCTGAGGCTGGAAATTGTTTATATCCTTCCTGCTATTTTTCTAATGTTTTCTTTTGCTGAAAGGGCACCATCCCTTCTCAGAGGCCAAAAGGAGGCCATGTTAACACTTGTTATACTAAACAGAAGCATTCCAGGACCCCCGGAAAAGGCACACACAGGGCTGACTGCTCATTTTCATTTAGCAAACTATTTCTAAATAATGTCATTAGTTTCAGAGTCCATTTATCCATAGCATATGGATTTCACCATTATATAAACCATCTCCAAACTCAACTATCTCTCAGCCAAAGCTATTTCCTGTTACAGATGTTGTTTTCACCTCACTCAATCACAGACTGGAAATTTACCACAAGATCATGGGAAACGGTACTGTAAGAGGCTGGAAAGCTGTTGTGAAGGCATCTACTTCAGTGTGATACTAAAGCTAAAAGCAACATCATCTGGGAGGCTGATGGACATGCGGGCTCAAGCCTAGCCACAGGCATGCCAGACCGAGTGCAGAACACCAATAAAACTAGAAATCAGGAGCAAGGACACTACAAAAAATACATAAGCACATGGAAACTAGACAACATGAGGTACAGTAGACAGGTGAGGAGACAAGGAAATGATTATTTTTACAAGTATCAAAAGGTCTAGACTCAGAAATTAAAACTGTGAAATCAGCTAGAAAAGCAGATATGCCTCCTTTATAATGTTAAATTAGGAGATTAGAAAATCTAAAAGGGGCTAACTAAATCTGGCTTCTTTTTTGAAATGGTTAAATCTGGGAATTTTCATGAATGAGGCAGAATGAAAGGCATATCTGGCAAAATAAAGACCTAGGGTTTCTTGAGAATAAGAATTTGAATAAATTTGAATTCCCTGAATTTAAACCTCAGGTCCAGCCAAAAAAAGAAGGAAGAAAAGAATGAGAATGAGAAGAAAGAGAAGAAGGAAAAGGAGGAGAGGGAGAGGAAGAAAAGTTACTTTTCTTTTGGTAGTCCTCATTCATCCTGCCCAAGTTGATAGACTAATATGAACAAGTGGATCAACCCAATTCAGAAAGTATAGAAGCTACAGAGAGAAACTTGCATGTGAGTCTTTAACTCCCATTTCCTACATGGGAGCAGAAAACCTTTCTCTCCTCTTCTATTTTTCCCTATTTTAACCTTCTTATTCCTAAAATCTCCACTTTGTGAGATTCTCCTTGTGAGATCAACCTGGGATTTTGCATAGAAACTGGGAAGGGTTGGTTTTTTTTTTTTGTTTATTTGTTTTGTTTTTGTTACCAGTCCTGGGGCGTGGACTCAGGGCCTGAGCACTGTCCCTGGCTTCTTTTTGCGCAAGGCTACCACTCTACCTCTTGAGCCACAGCGCCACTTCTGGCTTTTTTCTATATATGTGGTACTGAGGAATCGAACCCAGGGCTTCCTGTATACGAGGCAAGCACTTTACCACTAGGCCATATTCCCAACCCCTGGGAAGGATTTTTAAAAATCCATTTTCTAGTAATAAATACATCTTTGAATAATCTGTGAGTTGCTGGGGGAAAAAGGGAAAATTTTTTAATGCCTAGAGAAAAAAGAAAACATAACGGACCATAACTAATGGTATACAATGAAAATGGTTCGAAGGAGAACATTATAACTGTAAATGCCTACATTAAAAAAACCAGATGAGGGCTGGGGATATAGCCTAGTGGCAAGAGTGCCTGCCTCGGATACACGAGGCCCTAGGTTCGATTCCCCAGCACCACATATACAGAAAAAACGGCCAGAAGCGGCGCTGTGGCTCACGTGGCAGAGTGCTAGCCTTGAGCGGGAAGAAGCCAGGGACAGTGCTCAGGCCCTGAGTCCAAGGCCCAGGACTGGCGCAAAAAAAAAACAAAAAAAAAAAACCAGATGAGCCAGGTGCCAGTGGCTCACACCTATAACCCTAGCTACTCAGGAGGCTAAGACAGGCTGAGGATCACATTTGAAAGCGAGCTCAGGCAGAAAAGTTCCCATGAGACCTTTATCTCCAATCATCACTCAAAAATCAGAAGTGAAGCTGTGGCTTAAAGTAGTAGAGCACTAGACTTGAGCAAAAGAAGTCAGGGACAGTGCCCAGGCCCTGAGTTCAAGCCCCCTGACCAAGGTGGGGGGTGGGGGGAGAAAAGGATGCTGGGTGCTGGTGGCTCACTCCTGTAATCCTAGCTACTCAGAAGATTGAGATCTGAGGATCACAGTTCAAAGCCAGCCTAGGCAGGAAAGTCTGTGAGACTCTTCCCCCCCCCACAAATACTTTTTTTAAAATTTATTTTATTTATTTATTTTATTATTTTTTAAATTTTTATTGTCAAACTGATGTACAGAGAGGATACATTTTCATACGTTAGGCATTGGATACATTTCTTTGTGAGACTCTTATCTCCAATTAATCACCTAAAAACCCGAAGTGGAGCTGTGGCTCAAGTGGTAGTGAGCAAAAAAAAAAATGCTGACATAGCCACAGGGCTGGCAAAAAAAAAAAAAAGAGGACGAAAGAAATAAAAGAAGGAAGGAAGGAAGGAAAGAGAAAGAGAGAGAAAAGGAAGAACAGGAGGAAGAGATAGAGCAAACTGTTGGGACTGCTATAGATTAACCAAGCCTATATCTCTATTAAACCTGGTCCAAAAACAGTTTGCAAAGTCAGACAGAGTTGATTGTGCCTGTAACCCCAGCAGAAGCAAAAATTGGGATTGTGTTTCAAGGCGTGCCTAGGAAAAAGTTAGCAAGATCTCAGTTCAGCAAACAAGCCCAGCAGAGCAACACAAGCTCATCATCCCAGCTCCGCAGGAGGAGACATAGGTGAGAGGATTTCATTCGGAAGCTAGCCTCAAGCCAAATAATTAAAAAACAAAACAAAACTGGACACTATCCAAAAATAACTAAAGGGAAAAAAGGAGGGTGGGAACTAAGATCACAGTTCAAGAGGTAGAGCCTAGCAAATACAAAGCCATGAGTTCAAACCTCAGTACAACAAAAAATGTTGTTGAAACATCTCAAAGGAAAGACATACACACACGCACACGCACATATGATTTTTCATTTGTATACTATACACATCCATGCAAATAGGTAAACCAACTAGTTTTCTCCTTCTCTCTATCTGCTCTGCAGTCATCTGAAGGCCATTAGGGGACTTGAGGACTTACACGAGAGGGATGGGCTTGGACAGCTTGAGCTAGAACAATCCCTTTCCTGAGATCTGCCCTTCCTATTGACAGGACCTAGTCCCAGATCCAAACTCTGCCTTTCCTGTACTTCCAGATTTTTGGTGGTTACTTAGAGGGAAGAGTCTTTGCAGACTTTCCTGCCTGAGTTGGCGTCTAACTCTGATCCTCAGAACTCAGCCCCCTGAATACCTAGGATTACAAGCATATGTCATTTCTTTATTACAAGTTTTAGCTGAACTGTAACTAAAGCTATACAGCTTAAACATACATCAAAATATGCAGTTAAAACCATACTTCACCTTCATAGCTTTCCAAAGAGCTATCCTGCATCTCATCTACACTCCTGAATTTATCCCTGTCCCAGCAACCAGATTATTATTAATGTTACTACTGAAAGGGGCGTTGTAACTAAAACTGCTCCACTTTAACTTAGCAGCCATTTTGTTATTTAAGATTTTGCCAACCCCTTGCTTTAGAGAACTGACGGAATTAACTCAGCTCTATAGTCTGTTCAAACAAGTATAGAAAACCAGACAGTCTCCTGATAGCAGAGCCCAGAAGTACAGGACAGGTGGAGGCGCCCAATCAGCAAGAAGCACACGTCTCCCCCTTGTCCCTGACCAGTGGTGATCAGGGTCAGTTTCCAGACAGCTATGTGCCTTGTGGCCACAGGCACATAACAGGACCAGATAACAGGACCAGAACAGACAGCTGTAGAAGGTCACAGTCAATCATGAAGACCCAGGCCGGATGTCCCCTAGCATGAGCCAATAGCAATTAAGATCAGCCCTTAGCAACTGAGACCTCATGGGTCATGGTTTTGTTGTAGAGTGGTGGCTTCTACTCTGAAGTGGCCCTGGCCAGTCAGTTTCATTCTCGATGCTTGGCACAAAATAAAGTTCGGCTTAACTTTTGCATTTTATCACATCCTTTGTTCACAGACTTTCAACTGTATTCTAATCATACAACCAACAATTAGTAGAAAAGATTTATATTTTTCAAAGCATTTTGATATCCCACTTGGTTGACCCAGGACAATAGTTCCATAGGTAAAAAAAAAAAAACAAAACAGGAACAAATTCATTTTGCAAGTGGTTAAACCAAAGCTCAAACCATCTAAAACAAGGCTACACAACCGTACATAACGTTGAGAACACGACTCAATCCACACAGCCTGGGCCTCACAGAGGCTTTCTCACCTATCTCTGATCCCTTTACCTAAACCTCACACTACTCTGCATACACTGCCCATTACCAGATACATCTCTGCCTACTGAGATAGCTTCAGCCCTTCTCCAGCCAGCCCATCCCCACCCCGCTCCAATGGCCCAGGATGCCCTGGGACGCTTCAGGATGTCTAGAAACTGAAAGGGAAATATGTACGAGATAAAAGTAAAGGAGCCATCAGTGTGTGATAGATATATGAGAGACTATAGCTCATTTTCTTCCAGATTCCAGCCTTTCCCAGTGATCAAGGATTAAACCTTTTCCATAGAACCACAAAATGCTTCAATAGGCAGAAATGTTGATGTGATCTAATCCAGCGGTTTCCAACTGTGACTTCCCAATGGAATCTGCTGCACGTTTTGTTAAATATCTGTAAGTTACAGGATTCTTCAGAATCTAGGAGAATGGAGCTGTCCAGAGATCAAAGGCACAGCTACACTTGCTTGCTTAAGTTTGGATCTAGAATTTTCCCCCAAAGACTTGGTCTTCAAGTCATCTTGGTTGTCCTGATGAGACATCTTCAGGTAATTGGGGATATGTCCTCAAAGGGGTTTGAAGGATGCCTTTGTCTTACTCTCTCGTTCCTCACCAGGAGGTGAAAGCTTCACCCACTATGAGACACCCCTCTCCCATGATATGCTACCTCACCACAGGCCCAAGAGCAATTGGACCAGTCCTCCTGGATTTCCAAAACTGCTGGGCAATGGTGGCTCATACCTATAATCCTAGCTACTCTGGAGCCTGAGACTGGAAAGATCAAGTTTCAAAGCTAGTTCAGGCAGGAAGGTCTGTGAGACTCCTTCTCGAAGTGTCTGGCAAAATGCTGGAAGGGGTCACAGCTCAAGTGACAGGCCAGGTGCACATGCACGCGTGCAAGCACACACACACATACACACACACATACACACTTCTCCAAACCTAGGAACCAAAATTGCTAATTGTCTCTGGTATTTGTAGAAAGATAGCAGTAATTTACACCTTCCCATATTCCATCACATATTATCTGGCAGCCTGTAAGATAAGTGAAAACACCAAGAGAAAGAAAAACTTGTTTTTGCTCCTTAGGCACCCTTTTGTATTTGTTTGCTAGGCTTCCCTAACGAAGTACCACAATAATTTGTGTGTGTGTGTGTATGTGTGTGTGTATGTATGTATGTAATTTCAAGATCATCTAACTTGCTTGCTTAGCTAATACTCTATCACTTGAGCCACTCCTCCAAACCAGCATTTTACTGGATATTTTGGAAACAGAATCTCATTGACTTCTCTGCCCAGTCTGCCTTTCAACCACAATCCTCTGGACTCATTCTCCTGAGAATTCAAGATTACAGACTGTTGTGGGGTTCAAGGGAGGAGATTCCACATCCCTCCAAGAGTCCACCACTCAGAGACAGTCTCAAACAAAAAGATAGATTTATCGGGGAAGCAAAAAGTGAACTGACTGGCCAGGGACACCGTGCAGACTGGGGTGCTAACACTGTGACAACTAACAGTCATCAAGTTGGGTTTATAAAGGTAAAAGCGTAGCACAGATGTGGGAGGTTGGTGCAGAGGGGAGAACAAGCAACAAACAAGTTAAGCAAGCCATTTACAGAAGCAGAATTTGGGGTCAGGTTGACCTAATAATCAAGGTGGAGCCAGCTCTACTGCCCCCAACATTTCCCACCATGTTTCCCTAGTCAAGATGGAGTCAGCTCTACTTCTTACAACACGGACATGAACCATCACTGCCCAGCTAGCTTACTTAATCACGTCTATCTATTGTCTCATAGAACCAGCAGCTGAAAGTCTCAGATCAAGGTGTCGGCAGCTTGGCTCCCACTGCACCTTTTCTACTGGACTTGCAAATGACCACCCACTCCTACGTCTTCACATAGCCTTTTCTCTAGGTTTCTTACCTGTTCACTAGTCTTAGTAGAGTAATGCTCACCCAGAAGGCCTCATTTTAATGTAGTTACCTCTGCGAAGATCTACTCTCCAAATTCAGTCACTGTGAGTTCAACATGACTTGGGAGTATTCAAACATGGGCATGACACAATTCAGCCTCTACTACTCTCCCAAGTTCTATAATTATTACTCAATTTAGACTAAAATCAGAATAATGAGGAGACAGGAACTAAACTGGCCGTTAAAGGAACCAAAGTGAGCATGGTGGTACACACCTATAATCCCAACACCCAGGAGGCTGAGGCACGAGGGATAGAGTTTAAGACCCGCCTAGGGTCATATAGTGAGACTCTGTCTCAAAACAAATAAAAATAATAAAGACCCAAGATGTCTTCAAGTTATTATTTCACAGTAATTTACAACTACTTAACATAACCTCTTTTTATAAGAAAAAAATCAGATGGATTTTTATTTCTTTAAGGAAATTAAGTCTAGCAAAAAGTAGATACTTGAAAATGGGAATAAAACACTACATCTTAAAGCAGTAGAGTTGAACAACCCTCCTTATGTTTCAACAAAATAACCTTTGGCCTTGCTTGTGTCTTGTGAAGGCAGGATGCTGGAGGTCAAAGGTTAATTGACTTGGAAATGATAATATGCTTATCAGCAACATAAACTGAGAAATAATGTGTGGGTAAAGGCCAGTGTGTTCTCACTGTCTCAAATTCCTAGGAAAGCACATGAGATTGACAGTCCATGCTTTCTTTACACACACACACACACACAAACACACACACACACACATTTTTCCTTTTTTGTTGAGCTGGAGAAGAATGTACTGACACAAACTTCTGCTTTTCATCCTGCCAGCAGTTCAGGCAGCCGGGTTGTCTCTGACCCAGGGACAGGTTTTTCAAAGCATTGGATCCTTTTCACACAAAATTAATTAGCAGTGTATTTTTAAATCCTTCCTAAGTGCCTTCCTCGGAAGCTCCCAACCCTTCTCCCCCATTCCAGCCACTTGCTAAACAAAATGATTGTGTAAGACCAAGTCGTGACACTGTTGGGAGAGAAAAATGGGCTCTTATATCAGATTTACTGCCCTCTGTATGATGTGCGACAAATTAATCCAGTCCTAAGGACTTCAGTTTTCTGAAGCGTCATACTGTAGGGTGAGATTCTTACATTATTACTGCAATGGCCTTTTTATTTATTTTTTTAAGGACAATGTATGCAACCTTCAAAGCCATATTTAATCCTTTCCTAACTGACAGAAAGAAGAGAAGACCAACAAGAAATGAATAGACTTTTCTTCAGGCAAACTTTACCATTGCAAACGTGATTGGAGCTCCCTACCGGGGTAGGGAGGCGGGACAGTAGTGATGGGGTGTCTACTCACACTCCACACATCACAAATGAAGAACAAGCTAAGCTTTAGAATTACCATCATGCTAGCATCTCCAGGCCTCAGTTTCTTCATCTGCAAAAAAAGCCAGATGGCATTTGTCTACCTACTCTGGGATGGCATTAATGAGGCAGCTGGATATTGTTAATTGATAAAGGAACATTGCAAAGAGGGTGCATCTGTTTTTAATTAAATTCCATTTGCAGTGTTTTATAAATGCTCTAGGAGATAACATAGTAGGAGATACTGAAAACAAACATATTGAAGCCATATGGCAAGTCACAATGAACAGACTCAACTAAATAGAATTAAACCAGTGACGAATGAAAACCAGAAAGTGATGAGAACTCATGGGTTGAAAGATCTTAGAGGGAGTCAAAGTTTTTAGACATTAGAAAAGTTAGAGAATATTTTCAGTGGAAATTGGATGTTAACAAAAACATCATCCCATGAACCTGGACAGGATAAAAGGAGGGAAAAGAAGAAAACAGAAGCCTGAGGTAAAATAGGAGAAAGAGTGAGAAATATCACCCATGGGCGTCTGGAGTGGGAGGAAGACACATGAAATGTGGAGCACACGACAAGTCTCACCTGATTCTATGTGCACATGTGTCTGGGTCTTCATTTTGTTTTCACCTGATTCAGAGCAAAATCATGCAGAAAGTAGAGTTTCCTTACTCAAATAGCACACTTCTTGCCATCAATAAACCCATGTTAACACAATATCATTCAAAACATGAGCTCTGCATTTGGACTCACTGTTGGTGTTGTATGTTCCATGCATTTCAACAAATGTATAATGACTTAAATCCACCATACAGTATTATATGTAATAGTTTCATTACCCTAAAAATTCTTTGAGCTCTGCCTAATTATCACGCTCTCTCCTAGTTCCTAGAATCTACTGATATTTTTTATTGTTTCTGTCTTTTTTCTTTATCCAGGAAGTCACATAGTTGGGACCACACACCATTTTAGCCTTTTCAGACTGGTTGCTCTCACTAATATAAATTCAAGATTCTTCTGTCTCTTTCCATGACTTGCTAGCATTTCATTTTGGGTTGCTAAGTATTTCTCATAGTCTAGAAATACCACAAATTATTTCCCTATTCACCTGCTGAAGACTTCTTGGTTGCTTCCAAGTTTCAGCAATTGTGAATACAGCCAGTATACTCATTACTATGCAAGTTTTTGTGATGACATAGTTTCAATTTACTTTAGTATGAGCATCTTTTCATACATTTCATTGACACCAGTACTTCTTCTTTTAGTGTGGGCCTAAGTCTTTCTTTTTTCAGTTTTTAATACAGTTGTTCACTTGTTTATTGTTGAGTTTTATGAATCTTTATATATCTTAGATAATCGTGTTTTAAAACCAAATTTGTCTTCCAAATGCTTTCTCTTATCTCATTAGTCATACAGTTTGATGCTATATGAATAACTAAACAAACACTTGTATTCATTTACTACAGCAGCCAACACCAAGTATCATAAAGGAGGCAGCTTATACCACAGAGATTATTCTCATCATTCTGAAGGGTAGAGGTCTGAAATCAAGGTGTCTGTAGGCCACAACCCTTTGCAGAAGCTGGGGAAGGGGGCTAGGGAGAGCTTATCCATGAATCTCTTCTATAAAGAATAAATGATGCAAAAAGTAGGTTGCTAACCAAGGCTCAGGCCTATAATCTTTGCTACTTAGGAGGCTGAGATCTTAGGGTCACAATTCAAAGCCAGCTCAGGCATTTCTGTGAGACTTTATTTTTTGTCTGAGACTGGGATTCAAACTTGGTATCTGAGGCCTGCTAAGACTCTTATTTCTAATTAACCACCAAATAAGCCAGAAGCAGAGCTGTGGCTCAAGTAATAGAGTGCTAGCCTTGAGCACAAAGGCACAGGGACAGTGCTGAGATCCTGAGTTCAAGTTCCCAGGACTGAGACAAAGAGAAAAAAAAAAGGAAGAACAAGAGGAAGGGAGGGAGGGAGGGAAGGAAGGAAGAAGGGAGGGAGGAAAGGAAGGAAAAGATGAAGAGAGAAAGAAGGAGAGAGAGAGAAGAAGGGAGGAATAAAGGGAGGGAGGGAAAAGAAAAAGAGAGACACAGACATAAGCAGAGGTTAGAGTTATGCTCCCGCAAAGTAAGAAAATCTCAGGCTTGCAAGAAATGTTCCGGAGCTGGAAAAGGCAAGGACAGGTCTTCCCAGAACCCACAGCGCAAATGCAGCCTTGCTGGCAGTGTGATTTTTGGATCTCTGGCTTCTAGAACTAGAAAGGATGCGTTTTTATTGTTGTTCTAGCACATCCTATTTGTAGGAGTTTTTGTGGTAGCCCTAGAAAATTGATACTGTATTCATTTACAATGAAGATAAAGCTAGGAACTTCCAGGCAAATTCTGTCTCATTTCCTGTACTTAACATGTAAAGAAGTTTACAGATTTATAGTTTGGTTATCTTCTGCCATCTCAGAATGTTAATCAGTAAATTAAAGTCAATCTGAATCACCTTCTAATGACATTGCTCATTCTTTTTCTTTCCTTTTTCTTGTTCTTTTTTGCCCATTTCTGTTTGCTGTTTCTGTTTAGCTTATATTAGTTACACTTCTGCACACTTTCATACTTACTCCAATCATACTCTCTCCTCTCTCTGTCTCTACTGTCTCTGTCTGTCTCTCTGTCTCTGTCTCTGTCTCTCTCTGTCTCTCTCTGTCTCTCTCTCTCTGTCTCTCTCTCTCTCTCTCTCTCTCTCTCTCTCTCTCTCTCTCTCTCTCTCTCTCTCTCTCTCTCAAACTTGGTCTACTATATATGGAGGCCTCAAATTCACAATTCTCCAGCCTCAGCCTATCAAATTCAGGGTGACAGGGGTGCACTGCTGTGTCTAACTCATTCTTTCATTTCTGTATCAGAGTGTCACGACTGTCCCAAAGGAGCATGTCCCAAATCCTGTTCACTAATTAGTGAATATTGCCAATAATAGCTAATCTTTATGCAGTGCTTATTCTGTGCCAAGCTCTATTCAAGGACCTTATGTGTATTAACACATATATTTCTCAACCCTATGGGAGTCCATGTGAAGACCAATCGGGAAAACTGTGCCAATCCTTCATATCTCCCTTTGCCCACGACCCTGAATTGTAACTATTTGTACCTTATCCTATAAGGAAGCAATGTAGCATCTTTCTTTGGTCCCCAATATGGCCTGGCCCTGTGACATTGGTTGGCCAATAAAGAGGTGGAAGAAACAATGCTCCAGATGCAAGCCTTAGGTTGCAAGCGGCACTGTGTGCTTTTTTCTGTGTGCCATGAACACAAGCCTAGGTTAACCTAATAGCAGTGAGCTGGGTTGTGTCAACTGATGACTGACAGCTTCAGAGGCACCAATACCTGGTCACTGCAGCTCCCCTCAGACAGAGGCACCATGCTTCACAACAGCAAAACTGACTACAAAGCACAGTTCAGCCTGCCAGCCTTCATCATTGTATACGAGGCATTTCTTTTTTTTTTTTTTTTTTTTTTTTTTGGCCAGTCCTGGGCCTTGGACTCAGCGCCTGAGCACTGTCCCTGGCTTCTTTTTGCTTAAGGCTAGCACTCTGCCACCTGAGCCACAGCGCCCCTTCTGGCCATTTTCTGTATATGTGGTGCTGGGGAATTGAACCCAGGGCCTCATGTATACGAGGCAAGCACTCTTGCCACTAGGCCATATCCCCAGCCCCCAGCCTTCATCATTGTAAGCTAAACAAATTCATGCTGCTTTAAGCTGTAATTTTGAGGTGGTTTCTTAAGAAGGAAAAACGAATGGACATAGGTGGTTCCCTTAACAATAGAGCATTAGTACTAGTTCCCCACTTCACATATGAAGAAATTGAGGCACAGAAAGGTGCCGAGGGTATGTAGCTGAAATAGGGCATGTTTGTAGTCTTAGCTGCGCAGGCGGCTGAGTTCTGAGGACTGCAATTCAGAGCCAGCCTGGACACAAAAGCCTATGAGACTCTTATCTCCAATAGACTACTCAGAAAAAAATCTGGAAGTGGCACTTTTGCTCAAATGGTAGAGTGCTGGCCTTGAGCACAAAGAGACTCAGAGACAACACCCAGGTCCTGAGTTCAAGCCCCACAACCAACCAAAAAGAAGATGGCAGGGACAGGATTTCAAGACAGTTGAATCTGGCTCCATTCCACTGATCACTACCACATCCTTCCTCTTAACAATTACCCTGAATACTGTTTGCAATGAAATCAAGGAAGGAAGGATGACTAATATCATGGATGACCGAATCGAGATCCAGGATACTCTAAGTAAGCATGATCCAAAATCTTTTGATCTATAAAACAAACTTTCATTGGTCATGACCATTCATTCTATAAATACAAAATACTGAAAGAAAAGTATCAAATAATATATTTTAAAACACAAAAGACGGGGCTGGAGATATAGCCTAGTGGCAAGAGTGCCTGCCTCGGATACACGAGGCCCTAGGTTCGATTCCCCAGCACCACATATACAGAAAACAGCCAGAAGCGGCGCTGTGGCTCAAGTGGCGGAGTGCTAGCCTTGAGCGGGAAGAAGCCAGGGACAGTGCTCAGGCCCTGAGTCCAAGGCCCAGGACTGGCCAAAAAAAAAAAAAAAAAACACACACACACAAAAGACACTCGAGTTCTTTTTAAATACACAAACATGTTGAGGATGGAGCATTGCATGTGCATGTTACTAAGGCTCATCCCCAGCACTAATCAAATGAATGAACGAATAAATAAATAAATGAAATTGACTTTTTTAAAAAGGCAGGTCATGTGAAAATCAAGCCGGTTTTATTTTTAGTCTAAATAGGAATCACCTTTGTGATGACAAATATTAAAGAGTTCAGTGCCCAGGCTCCAGGAGGTTCCAGTGCTGTTGTACATTGCTATGGAATATATATACATAAGCCATGCACCAGTGTCTGTAATCCTAGCTACTCAGGAGGCTGAGATCTGAGGATTGAAGTTCAAAGCCAGCCTGGGCAGGAAAGTCTGTGAGACTCTTATCTGCAATTAACCACCAGAAAACCAGAAGTGGTGCGGTGGCTCCAGTGGAAGAGTACTAGCCTTGAACTCAAGAGCTCAGGGACAGCCTCAAGGCCCAGAGTTCAAGCCCCACAATGGACAAAAAAAGAATATAAATATACATACACTTAGCAATGTCACACCAAAGATGTACCACATGAGAAAGCAGGAACATTCATCTGACTAAGGGGAATAGGTCTGTCAGCTGCCTTAAATAACAAAAAGATTGATCAAACGTCCAATGAGTGATCCATTCTGTATTACTTTAGGAACATGAGGGGACTGGTGTGTCAGTTAGAAGTGTGTCCATTTTATAGGCAACAGGCACAAAAAAAATCCTTTTATTTAATAGCATCTATCAATCTCCCACTGCCCCTTGCAGTCTACTCTTCATACCTGATCATTTCCCTCACTTGATGAAATCTAAAGAAAGTCCTATACCTTTAAGTTCCCTCCCCATCAACCATACTGTTCCATTTCAATAATTAAAACATCTCGTCGAAAGCCATTGGCTCATGCCTGTAATCCTTGCTCTTCAGGCTGAGAGCTGAGGAGTGAAGTTCAAAGTTGGTCTGGGCAGGAAAGTCTATGAGACTCTTATCTCCTATTAACTACCAACAAGTCAGAAGCAAAGCTGTGGCTCAAGTGGTAGAGTGCTAGCATTGAACACAAAAGCTCAGGAACAGTGCCCAGGCTCTGAGTTCAGTCATCAGGACTGCCACCAAATATATACGTGTGTGTGTGTGTGTGTGTGTGTGTGTGTGTTTCTGGTGTAACATCAACACTCCAAATTCACTTAAAGCTTTTCTCCTCTCCCAACAGAGCCAACAAAGGCACATTCTGCAGAAGTGAAGTTGGCTTAATCTGTCTCTCCTTCTCCTACCCCTCCCTCCCCCGCCTTGCTCACTCAGTCCCACTCTTCCTCCATTGCCTTCCTTGAGGGGCCAGCTATATCAGATCCTTTCAGGGACAAATCCAAGAGAAGAGGAGTCTAGAGGAAAAGGCAAGGTGATGAATATGGTTTTAGCCTGGTAGCCATGTCTTCTTGGGGGCAGAAGGGCAAGTAAAGTACCTCTTTTTTCTGTTTGCTTGTTCATTTAGCTGTCCTGCAGTTGGAACTAATAATGTAATATGGAGGTCAGGTCTGGCCAGCACCATCATTGGCCACATGGTGAGTTGCACTATCTGGCATCTTGTCTTGATGGATGTGCCTGAATTCCTAGAGAAAGGGAAGTCCCATCCCCAGGTGACAGGTGATCCTGAATTCCTAGAGACAGGGGTAGGCACTTGACCTGTCAGTCAAGTGCCTGGAACTGGGAGCTTCCTGTGACCCAGCCCCCTGACCTGACCCTATCTAGGGTCAGATCAGCTCAGGTGCCATTATGCCATGCCACATGTCTCCATGTTCCTGTCCTGTCTTCTAGCTCTCTTGTCACCATGGCATCCCAAGTCAGCTCTCCATTGGAGCTGAATTGGTTTGTTGGTATTGTTTTTGTTCTTTCTTCCCTCTCTGACCTGTTTCCTAATACTGTTACATGTATTTATGGGTTGCAGACCTTTGTAACAACTGACGGCCTGCAGACTGCTAATGCTCTAATAAAAACTCCAAAATTGGATCCTTCAATATGTGGCTTCTGGGATAATTTGCTATAGAACAATAGCCTTATGCTTAGGCAGATGCTCTAGCACTGAGCCATGCCTTCTGCCATATTTTTTACCCTGGCTGTTTGTTTTTGAGATATGGTCTTGTTTCCTCCCTGGGTGTGTGCCTAGACACAATCCTCCTATTTTTGACTTCCCCTTACAGCTAGGATGAAAGTCGCACATGAAAATACCCAGCTTCTTCCACCGAGATGGAGTCTCACAGACTTTTCTTCCTGGTCTGGCCTAGAACCCCAACTCTCCCAGTCTCAGCCTCCCCAGTAGTTAGGATTACACACATGAGACCCTGGCTCTCAGTTGCAGTTACCGCTTTTGTGTAAGGATATAGGGCTTCTCTAAGAGTCAAGCTGAGCTCCCTTAGCTTAGACTAGGTCTCCCCTCCCATGGGCAGCACATGGTCTTCCCCTGACCCCAACCATCTTTTACCAGAATCCCTGTGTCTCTCTAGGAGGTTATTATCACTCATGGGATCCCTGAGGAGTTGACACAGACCCCATGGCTCTTCAGTGCCAACATTTGGTTCTGGGGGAAAAAAAAAAGCGGCTTCACAGTAAGGGAAAAATGAAAGGAAAAAAATATATAGAAAGCCACCAACTCCTTCCAATCCTGCTGCTTCACAAGATCACCAGGAGGGGCCCTGAAGACTCAGCTCCAGCCTTTAAACACTTCACAAGATCACCAGGAGGTGGCTTGAAGGTGCAGCTCCAGCCTTTAAACACTTCAGGCACCTGGGTGTTCAAAGCCCAGGAGACACACTGGAAACAAACTCAGCAGACTCAGGCTAAGGAAAATGCACAGCACTCCTTCTAAGAAAGAAGGTTCACACACTGGTAGAGAGATGTTCAATGAGCTGTTGCTGATAGGACAAGTTCTACATGTGTCCATAGAAGTGAGCAAGCATCAATCACTTCAGGAAGTACAGTACCAAAGACTATTCTCAACATTTAGGGTATTAAGGGATTCTGAGAAAGTTACAGATTTTACAGAAGCAATAGACAGGTGAGTTTCCAGCCAGCATAAGTTCGTCTTTCTGAGATATAAAATAAATTCAGGTCATAAAGTTGCAATCCATAGATCACTAAAATGAGTATTTAAGCAGAGGTTGTACAGAATGGAAAACAAATAATGTCAACTTCATCTAACCCATGACAACAATGGAAGGTGATGCTGTCCAAAAGTAAATGTACTCTTTACCTGACTTATAAATTGTGACACCTCTGTATATTACTGTCGGGGTCTCTACGCCCCCCCATGCTCTGGGGAAGGTACGCCTAAACCCAGACAAACCAAGATAGGAAAGGGTCGGCAGGCTGCCCGCACCCAGCCCTCCCTCACCGGAGGACAATCAGACGGCCTGGGAGTCAACTCGGCGCAAGATTTCGTTTATTGGGGAAGTACGTGCCACTAATATAAGGCACAGGAGCCAATCAGGTCTAAGATCAGCAGGAAGGGGAGGGATGAGCTGTCCATCAAGGGTGGAAGAGCAGGGGCATCACAGCCCACAGAACCGCCTCGGGGTTATAACCAAAGACACTTGTAGCAGCTGCGCGTTGTTGTTAAGGCGCCGCCATCTTAGCCACATGTGGCCCCAAGACTGAGAAACAGCCGGGCCAGCTAGTTGACTTCCAGGAGTGCCCCACATCTTACATTTATAATAACAATGTAAGTTTTTAATATAACACATGAGAGAAAGACAGAGGGGTTCTAGCAGACAGATGGATAGCCAGAGGAAAGCTGTGAGCCACTCACAGAAGGAGAGGCCTGGCTTCAACCAACAGCCCAGTCCAGGTAGGTAGCATCTATCATTTTCTTTCTCACTCTGGAAATCTGTTATTTCTATAACTGTGTCATTCTCTACACTTCAGAAACATATGTGTTTTAGAAAAGAAAAAAATCTCAAGAGATCATGGAAGTGATGGCAATGTAATGTATTATAAATGTTTATAAGTACTGAGAGGAATTAAAAGGAAGGAAATATCATAAGGTAAAGAGTTAAGTTAAAGAGGATTTCTCTGCTATCATAGAACTTATTCCATACATTTAGGAAGTATTGCTGTTGATGAACTAGCCTATAAGAAGCTCCAGGGTTTGTGTGTCATTCATAATTGTATCCCAACGCTTGGCACAGTACATGGCATAGCATAAGTACCATGATAGATCTGATGAGCAAATGAACTTTAGGAATGAATGTCGTTGAATTATGTAAAGCTACTAGGATTAATGCCAAGATTTACCCAATAGATGTCAGGAAGATATGCCTAGGATCAATGCTATGAGACTAGAATTTCAGGTGCAATAATCTTTACAGACAAAAAGATAATCTAAGGGCTGGGAATATGGCCTAGTGGCAAGAGTGCTTGCCTCCTACACATGAAGCTCTCAGTTTGATTCCCCAGCACCACATATATGGAAAACGGCCAGAAGGGGCGCTGTGGCTCAGGTAGCAGAGTGCTAGCCTTGAGCGGGAAGAGGCCAGGGACAGTGCTCAGGCCCTGAGTCCAAGGCCCAGGACTGGCCAAAAAAAAATAAATAATAATAAAATAAAATATAAAAAAGAGATAATCTAAGGCTAGGCACCGATGGCTCACTTCTGTAATCCTAGCTACTGATGAGAGGAGATCAGAAGGTCATTGTTCAAAGCTAGTCTTAGAAGAAAAGTCCAAGAGACCATCTCCAATTAACCAACAACAACAAAAAAAATGCAGGGCTGGAAATCAGAGTCAAATGGTAGAGTGAATGCAAAGCTTTAAGTTAAAGCCATAGTTCTAGTACAAAGAAAAAAATGGAGCTCCTAGTTCAAGCCAAATCCAGAGGGAGGAGAGACTAAGTAAAAGGGCAGTCACTGTGTGAAAGGTTCATGAAATCCTTCCAAGGATCTTTATAAAAGTTTCCAAGGGACCAATCTATGGTGGAAGTTTCTACTATCAGAAAAAAACATTCAATAAATTTTCAAGAGCATTTCCATATTATAGTAATAGGCTTCTTTAATATGTGTTACCTATGCTCAAATGAATAGAAAGGGAAAATAAAGAAGGAAAAGGAAGTGAAGGGAAAAACAACCCTTCCCTTCCAAGTATGTGTATGTGTGTGCCAGTCCTGAGGCATGAACTCAGAACTTGAACACTGCCCCTGAGCTTCTCCACTAAAGGCTCTCTACCACTTAAGCCACAATTCTACTTCTGGCTCTTTGATGGCTAATTGGAGGTAAGAGTCTCACCAGTTTTGCTGCCCATGCTGGCTTCAAACCTCAATCCTCAGATCTCAGCCTCCTGAGTAGCTAAGATTACAGGCACAAGCCACCAACCTCTGCTCCCTTCAAGTGTTTGTAATTTACATTTTAAGCTCAGTCAATTATAAGCCCCTACTTCCCCTAGGAAGTGAAGCTGTATCTAGTCTCTGGGCAGCCTGTGTCACTGACAGGTGGCAAGTCCCTCCCTACTAGTTCCTTTGAGCATCACACTGTCAAGCATGCCACAAGGCCTTTGTATTCTGCAGCCTCTATTCCCATCCCAAGCTTCTTCCAGCTTACTGGGTTTCCTGTTCTCTGGTTTCTCCAGTCACAGGCACATATCACATGACAAGACATTTAGAGGCACCATCTTAGTGCTGGTTCTCGTCCACCAGCTAGGGAGTACCCAGGTTACTTTGGCTTCCAGAGAGGAAGCTTAGATCCTGAACCTTGAGAACACACTGCTGTCCTGCTATTCTTTTTTTTTTTTTTTTTTTGCCAGTCCTGGGCCTTGGACTCAGGGCCTGAGCACTGTCCCTGGCTTCTTCCCGCTCAAGGCTAGCACTCTGCCACTTGAGCCACAGCGCCGCTTCTGGCCGTTTTCTGTATATGTGGTGCTGGGGAATCGAACCTAGGGCCTCGTGTATCCGAGGCAGGCACTCTTGCCACTAGGCTATATCCCCAGCCCCTGTCCTGCTATTCTTGACATCTCCATGGTCCTCAGCACCTCCCCACCAAGCTCCGTATTGTCTTATGCATGTGTAAAGCATTGTGTAATGTTCACTTAGTGATCCTGTGACTCAAAGGATAGTAAGTCTTATTAGGAGGGTCACTAAGTGAACATCTTACTATCCTTTGAGTCATCTTTCACCCAGGATTCTCTTCCCAAACACCAAAAGAATTTTCATTAGGTGATATTTACCCACCTATTTCCTGAAGCAAAAATAATTGATTTTACCACCTACTCTTAGTGGATACCACTATAGAGAAATCCACCAAATACACAATGTATAAACACTGTTGTAAGCCAGGCATTGTGCCACACACTTGGGTTCCCAGTGGCCTTTGTCCACACAGAAGGAAAGATATGAGGATGGTGAGTTCAAGACTAGCCTGGACTAAATAGAAAAAATGTTTCATTTCTTTGTCTATGTCATTAAACTGAGAGTTTTAGGGTAGAGTCTATTTTGCCTCTCGAGGGTGTTCTCAATTGCAAATGTTGAATATGTGGAAAAACTATTCCCAGGAGAGTTTACCAAGTCAGCAAATAGAAGACATGTAATGCAAAATAAGATCAGATGGTAGAACAGAATAGAAAGTCTAAAACAACCACACACACACACACACACACACACACACACACACGTTTTAGACAAAGCTACAAAGGCAATTCAGTGAAGAATAATGTCTTTTCAACAAATAGTGCTAGAACAATTAGATACATCATATTGATGTGAAGGAGTTTCAATCTATATCTGTGGTTAGCAGATTAGCAACATCTTCAAGATTTTCACACCCCAATTTCACAAGTCTATAAACGTTTTGTTTAAGAGAAGCTACAGACTAGGGGAAATATTTACAAATCATGTATTTGATAAAGAATTTATAATATATAAAGAACTGTCTGAACTCAATAACAGAACAACAAATGACTATGGTTTTAATATGAATAATGATCTCCAAAGGTCTATTAACAAGGCTTGGTCCTCATGGTGACAGTATTGGGAGGTGATATTGACTCGTAAGAGGTAAGGACCTAAGGTAGAGTCTTGTCACTAGAAGTGTGTCCTTAAAGTGAATTGCAGGCCCCACCTGTCCTCTCTCTTTGCTTACCAATTTAAGATGTGAGCACACACTTGGCATGCTCTCCATCACTGTGTGTTGTCCTTGCCAGAGGTGCAAACCACTAGGGCCACCTGAGGTTGGACTTGAATTTCCAGAACCATGAACCAAAATAAATACCTTTCTAATTCACAAGTAGTCCGTGTCAGCTATTTCTCTACAGTGATAGAGGGCATAGTCAGTTCACCAAAGATGAGGTATATAGATAACAAGTACCTACAAATATGCCAAAATAATTATAGACACAGAATCTTGAAAATTATCACCAGAGGCATTATCACCACACACATGGCAAAGATGGGACCAGCTGGGATTATCAAGTAGTCTAGTAGAATGTAAAATGTTTGGATCAGTTTGAAAAACTGTACCAGTTTCTGAAAAAACTTAAACATATATAGGTAGGCTGGGAATGTGGCTTAGTGGTAGTGTGCTTGCTTTGCATGTATGAAGCCCTGGGTTCGATTCCTCAGCACCACATACACAGGAAAAGGAAAAAGTGGTGCTGTGGCTCAAGTGGTAGAGTGCTAGCCTTGAGCAAAAAGAAGCCAGGGACAGTGCTCAGGCCCTGAGTTCAAACCCCAGGACTGGCAAAGACAAACAAAAAACATACATAGGTATATATAATAGATATGTGTGTGTGCAAACATTTGTGTGTAGGCATATATGTGTGTGCTAGTATTTACTTAAATAGGTATATATGTCTATATATGTGTGTTGCATATATACACACATACATAGGCATATATGCCTATGTGTATAGGTATGTATATATCTGTATATATGTATGGTGATACATAGATTTATATGCCACTATATATGAGATGTATAGATATATGAGATGTATAGATATAGGTGTGTGTATACACACACACCAATTTATTGTATGTCCTTTTGAAATGCAGTAAGAGTATAAAATTAAATATGTAAAAGGCTGGATATACAGTGATGGTAACATGTGTAGTAGCCAAGAACCACCACACAAAGACAAAGTGGGGTTTCTCTTGCTGTCTTTTAAAGAGAGCCAGAAGAAAGGGAGTGCCCTGGAGAGCAGAACTGTTTGTCCTCTGGGCTGAGGTGCTGGATGCAAATCTTTGGGATAAAGAAAGACAACACCTCAGGGAAGAGCTGGAGAAGGAGCCTTCGAAAATGTGGCCCACATAGATTACCCTCTCTTCCTTGAGCCCTGTTTATACAGGGGTTCAAATGGCCTGCTTTCTGGTTCTACAAATATGTAAATTGTTTCATGTCTGGGAGATCTCAGGATAGGCAATTGTTGGGTTTCTGTGTTTGAGGTAGGTGGTGTAACATACAAGTAAGTTGCCTTGTCCAGTGAAGAATGAACACATATAAGATACCACAGGAAATGTACATGCTACCCTATTATGTAACTGTACCCTGCACAACACCTTGTCAAAAAAATTTAATTAATAAATTTTTTTAAATGAACTAGAAAAAAAAAGAATGAACACATATGACTATGACCCCCTTGACTTCTTCTAGCACTATATCTACCATTATAAATACTGTGGTGTTCTGCTTGGGCTGTACTTTCCAGCCACATGTTCAAACACCAGCTTGGACCTAAGACTCTCCTCTCATGTCTTCATTTAATCCATAATAAAAGTTGTACCCATTCCTCTTTTAGACCCTCCCACGGGAAAAGGAAGTTCCACATAACCATCATCCCAGCATTTACAAGTTATAAATATTAAATAACTATTAAAATATTACATAAATCCAGACAAAGGGGATGCTCACACCTGTAATCCTAGCTACTCTGTAGGTTGAGATCTAAGGATGGCAATGCCAGCCTAGGCAGGAAAATCTATTTAACCACCAGGAACCGGGAAGGAGAGCTGTGGTCAAGAAATAGAGCACTTTCCTTGAGCACAAAAACTCAGGAGCAGTGTCCAGGCCCTGAGTTCAACCTCCAAGACGAATAGCCAAAAAATTAGTTAATTAATCTCATGTATTTTATTTCCTTCCTCCTCTCTTAATGTTACAGAAAAAAATTAATGAGTAAATCTGGTTTTTAAAAGGCAAAGTCAGCAAAATTTCAAAACTTAAAGTCAGAAGAGCAGTGTATTATACATAGTTTATATTGTTAATTAGTAATACAGACATACTTTGCATTTATTTTTTATTTCATAAAATTTATTTTCCTCACTGATTTCAGCAAAATGCCTATATTCTAATCATCATAATTTTCACATAAATCCTTTCATAAACATTATTCTAAAAGTATTGAACCCAAATGTAAGATATTTATACATATGTCAAAAGGCAAATTATCTTAAATATTTTAAATGCTCTTATAATAAAATGATCTGTGAATGAATGGAAGAAGGAAAATGAAAATAGCCTTTACAGTGAGAGACGGGAGCCACTGTACATCCGGGACACTTGGGTCAGCTAAAGGCTCTGCAGCTGGCCCCGCCCACCCCTCCCGCACAGCGCTCTTCATGGCTCCGCCCCAGACGTCCCCGCACTGCACTGCGCAGCCGCGGCAGGGTCGCTTTACGGCCAACAGTGGGGGCGGAGCTCCGACTTCAGACCGGGAGGGTGGGGAGAGGCTTTTGCGGCAGAACGTAAGTGACGGCGAGCGCGGCGCGACAGCAGCTGGAGGCAGAAGAGGCGGGTTCGTGTTTCCCGGACCGAACCTGGATGTTCGGGGGCGCGGGGTTTGGGCAGGGGCGGTCGCTGAGGCCACCCTGCCGCGGCATGGGTGGAGGGGCGAGGCGAGGAGCAGGCCTTGGGCTTCTCTGGGGGCTGGGCGGGTCCTCGGGCCGGCGGGCCGGAGCCCCGGGGCCGGGCCGGGGTCTGACCGCGGTGGCCCTCCTCTCCGAACTTGCAGGGCGGCGGTCCTGTCCTCGCCATGAGGCCGCAGCAGGCGCCGGTGTCCGGGAAGGTGTTCATCCAGCGCGACTACAGCAGTGGCACTCGCTGCCAGTTCCAGACCAAGTTCCCCGCGGAGCTGGAGAACCGGGTACGCGGCCCGGCTTCCCCGCACCTGTCCGGGGGCCGGAGGTGGGGCGGGCCGACTTCCGGCCGCACGTTCGGGGGTGGCGGGGCGGGGGGTGGGTGACAGGGACGGGGAGCACGGCCAGGAGAGATCTGGGGAGCGCAGGAGGGGGAGCACGGCCGGGAGGGATCTGAGGAGGACAGGAGGGGGAGCACGGCCGGGAGGGATCTGAGGAGGACAGGAGGGGAGGACGGCCGGGAGAGATCTGAGGAGGACAGGAGGGGGAGCACGGCCGGGAGGGATCTGGGGAGGACAGGAGAAGCACGGCCGGGAGTGATCTGGGGAGGACAGGAGGAGGAGCACCGCCCGGAGTGATCTGGGGAGAACAGGAGGGGGAGCATGGCCTGGAGGGAGCTGGTGAGGACACGAGGGGGAGCACGGCCCGGAGGGAGCTGGGGAGGACAGGGAGGGGGAGCACGGCCCAGAGCGTCACTCTAGTATCTGGGGAAGAGTGAGGCCAGATCCCTCGGTGTAGTCCGCAGAACTGGATGGCAACCAGGGCCCGCAACCTGTTGTGCCCAACTGACCAATTGCCCTGCTGCCCCCTCCCCAATCCTGGGCTATTGACACCTCTGAGGAGCGCATTCCTGGAGCTCCAAGCCACCTCACTCAGCAGGCTGTAAGCCTCATCCTCCCACACCAAGAGAAAACAGCTTCGTTCTCATGACTGGCATTTGTGATCCCTGTGCTGGCTGCAATAGCTCGGCCCCATATTAGTGCTGTGCCGGGCAGACAGGCCTTCTTGGAACCTGAAACACGTAGTGTCAGGTGTGCCTGGACAGGAAAATGTCTCAGCACTGGCCTTGAACTCAGTCACTCCCTGTTGTCATTACTAGGAGCGACCTGTTTGGTTCACATATCTAAACTGTCATCAAGATATAGCCCCTTTGGACAACTCCTATCGGACAATTCCTATAGGAATTAAAGACCGAGGCTTGTTTCTGTTTCTTCATAATTAACACCCGCACTTGTATCCCATTGTAAAAGTTCAATGGAGTCATGTGTTTGTATGTTTTCTTGTGTCAGTATGTGTACACCCAACCATACTGCAATTCTTTTGTTGTTGAGCCATATACTATGTAAATTCTGTTTCCTGGCTAGCTGGAAGCAAGTTTTGTGAATGTTTCCTCTTTGATAGGGAGGCTGAGTGATGGCAGGGAGGGAACTAGGCATGAAGTGGGTGTGGAATTAAGAAATGCTGGTCATAGAGTAAGTGGGTGGAGATGAGTTTTACTGGAGAAATGTGTAGCAGCCATTTAAAGTTGGTTTGTAGACTGGGGCTGTAGCTTGTAGCTCCTGTGTGTGTGAGACCCAGGGTTTGATCTCTAGTGCCAGAAATGGTTGTTTTATATCAAAGTAGGTTCTGCCTAATTGCCAAGGTTGGAAATCAACTGTAGTCTATAGTTTCCTTCAGCTTAATTTATAAGTGTACTTAGATTAATGATCCAAATATATTTCCTTAACTACAAATTAAAGATCAAATACACCTTTAAAATACAGTGTATGGGCCTCCGGGTGCTTACCACAGTCTGTGTTCTTACACCTACTGTATTGAAAGAGGAGACAGAGTAAACCTACCCCATTTACACTCAGCCCAGATCCTGTGCCTGGTCTGTATTGTGAATGGGGAAACAGAGGCTAGGAGACATATATACATACATACATATATATGTATATATTCAATACCAAGGCCAGTCTTGCTATATATAGCAAGACCTTGTCTCAAAAAAAAAAAAGTTTAGATGTACTTGTTTGTGAAATGCTATGTGAACAGTGCATTTTGTCCTGTGATACTGAGTTAAATCTGTGACAGTAGTTGGATAAACAGTGGTTTGAAGAGGTAGACATTGAACAAGTTGCCAGTAAGCTAGAACTACCAAATGTTATTTTAAAATTTAACATCACAACTTGTAACTTACTTGTTAAGACATACATGAATGGATCAGATGTTTTATTACTAAGCCTCTAGTGGAAACTAGTGCAATTTATTTTCTTTCAAATCAACATGTGAATATTCTTTTTCACCACACTTATTGTGCACATTACAAGATACCATTGTTTATAGGTTTAAAAGTCAGAGTTCTACCTCACAGTTGAACCAAACATACATTGCAGAATCAGAAAATAGTCTTCCACTATGTGTGTGATAGAACATTTCTTTTATTGTCTCAGTACAGAAGCCCATGTAGACACAACACTGATAGTTATAGGAAGTTGACATTGCTAAGTTCTGGTGTGCTTTTACTTCTTTGAGCCACTTGTGGTAATATTATGGGGAATTATATGTTACTATTCAATTGTGACCTTGAATTTTCTTATAGACATTGGGTTAAAACATTGGCTTGCACTTAAAAGTACTTGGGAAAGCTTTGATTTTTTTCCCCTACCTGTGTTGAGATTAAATATAAATGGTACAGTTGTTTTCCTTGCTTTGTATGAAAGGAAGTGGAAAGTTTCTGTTTCTTTAGTAGTTACCCTAGACATGTTGCTGAGTACTCTGGTTTCCTTTTGGCTACTTAATAGAATTTAAAAATAATATATAAATGTTTTATGTTGTCCACGTCCCACATTTTTGGCAGTTAATTGGAGAGAAGAGTCTTACAGGGTTTTCTGCCTGGGCAAGCATTGAACCATGATCCTCAGATCTCAGCCTCCTGAGTGGCTAGGATTACAGGCATGAGCCACAGGCACCCAGCCCCTCCATGATTTTTTAAGGAAGTTCTCCTTTATAGTAACCTTTCAGAAACTACCCGGTTTGTTTTTTGTTTGTTGTTACTGCTATTTCCTAATGGTGCTGAAGGTTGGACCCAGGGCTTCATACACTCAACTACTGAGTGCTATCACTGAGCCATATTCCTAGCCTCTCAGAAGCTTTTTAATGTTTTTCCTTTTTAATGCTTTATTCCTTTTTTCTTCTAATTGGTCTGCTTGCAACTAATAAAGTATTACAATCTCAGAATAATTTAAGAATTAATGTTCCTGGTATAAACAGTAATTGTAATGTGAAAGAAAAAGAGCATCCTGGTTTAGATCTTATGGTTTTGAATCATACCTAAAGAAACTTTTTTTTTTTTTTTGGCCAGTCCTGGGGCTTGGACTCAGGGCCTGAGCACTGTCCCTGGCTTCTTCTTGCTCAAGGCTAGCACTCTGCCACTTGAGCCACAGCGCCACTTCTGGCCATTTTATGTATATGTGGTGCTGGGGAATCGAACCTAGGGCCTCATGTATTTGAGTCAAGCTCTCTTGCCACTAGGCCATATCCCCAGCCCCTACCTAAAGAAACTTAACCCATGTGTGCTAGCACATACCCTACAATCACAGCTTCTGAAGAGACAGACGCAGGAGGATCTGACTCCAAGTATAGCCTGACAGAGTTGTAACTGGCAAAGTTAGCAAGACCCTATCTTAAAAATATAATAATGCTGGGAGAGTAGCTCTAGCTCAGGGCCCTGGGCTCAGTTCTCATTACTAAAAACATAAATAATTCAGAGCTATCAAACATGATTAACCAATGCTCAAGGGGCAATAATGTAGGCATTATCAGGTACATCCAACACTTGCCATTAACATTTATTCTCTGAGCCATTCTCTGTTCGAAGGAAGGAGAACTGAGACTTAGGTCCCCAGATGACAGTTGTGACACCATACCTCAAAGCACGGTCTGAAACTCAAAATATTCTCTAAATACTGGACTCTGGTGGCTCACACCTATCATATTAGCTTCTCAGGATTTGCAAAGCTCCTTTTTGAAAACAGTTAAAAGTACTTTTAAGGGTGACATTAAACTTTCTCATACTACTTGATAATTAAGACCTATACTAAAGGTTTTAATTATCCACACTTTCCATACTAAAGACAAAAAATGATAACAGCTTCTAACTAAAAGATTTTAATAAAGTGAATCATGAATTGTTTTATGCTTTCCAGGATTTTGTTCTTCAACTTGGATGTGGCCCAGTGGTAGAGTAGTTACCTGGCTTGTGTGAGCCTCTAGGTTTGATCTCCCAACAACACACATGCACATAGTTTCTTTTGGGAACATTTTGCCTAATATATTGATTTGTCTTTTTTTATTGTTTATTTGTTTGCTTCCTCCTGAATAGTTAAAGAAGGATTTCATGGAAGAACTAAAACTCACAAGTAAAGTTATTCGTTTTAGGAATAAGGGAGGCATATGACAGAAGGTTTGCAGTTTTAGGAATAAGGGAGGCGTGTGACAGAAGTTCTACAATGATTTGGCTAGGGCCTTAAAAGAAAAAAACCAACAATGATAGAATTAGATAAAGAACTTTAATAGTGGGCCTTAAAAATTCTCCAAGTATAAGCCTGGCACTGCTGGCTCACACCTGTAATCCTAGCTACTCAGGAAGCTGAGATCTGAAGATCACAGTTTACAGCCAGCCTGGGCAGGAAAGTCTGACTCCAGTTAACCACCAAAAATATGGCTCAAGAGGCAGAGCACTGGCCTTGAGCATACAACCCCAGAGACAACTTTCAGGCCCTTATGAGTTCAAGCCACACAACCAGATAAAAAAACTTCTAGCTACTCAGGAGGCAAAGATGTGAGGATCACAGTTCAAAGCCAGCCTGAGCAGAAAAGTCTGAAACTCATCTCCATTTAGCCACCAAAAAGCTGTAAGTGGAGCTGTGCCTTCTCAAGTGGCAGAGCACTAGCTTTGAACACAGAAGTTCAGGGCCTTGAGTTCAAGCCCCAGGACTAGCACCAAAAATAAATAATTCAAAGTATTGATATTTGAAATATATAAAACACTACTAGAAGAAGAATGTAAAAGGTTATGACTAGGGGCTGGGAATATGGCTTAGTGGCAAGAGTGCTTGACTCATATACATGAAGCCCTGGGTTCAATTCCCCAGCACCACAGCTATATACATTATATATGCAATCTGTCTTGACAAATATCACTGTGCAGCAAATGGCTATATCTTAAACATACAGTAATGTCACTGAATAGAAGTAATAGGTCTGACTTGGTGTAAAGAATTATGTGTCAGGGCTAGAGATGTGGCTTAGTGGTAGAGTGCTTAACTAGCATGCATAGAGCCCTGGGTTCAATTCCCCAGTACCACATAAACAGAAAAAGCCAGAAGTGGTGCTGTGGCTCACGTGGTAGAGTGCTATCCTTGAGTACAGAGAGGCTCAGGGACAGAACCCAGGCCCTGAGTGCAAGCCTCAGGACCAGAAAAAAAAGTTACATGTCAGTTTGAGATTTTGCCTTGCACAACAGTAGATTTTAATAACAAAATAGTTATGTTAGAAAAGTAGAAGACTGAGCAAATAGAATGTTAACTTGATCCTTTTGATGAGTGTTTAAAATACCATTCCTTCCCTCTCTTTGTTAATGGAAGGACTAGTAAATTCAAGTGTTTCCGTAAGATTCCTTACTCTCACCAAGTAAAGAGAACTTCCTCTTTTTTGTGCCTCCATTGTACTTCATATATGCCTTTATTAATAATACTCAGTGTATTGTGTTTTTATGTATACATATCTGTCTGCTGACATAACTAAATTCTTGAGGATTGAGACAGCATCTTTAAAGCTGATCATGGTATCTTTTAGTAGATATTTGATTTTTAAAAATGAGTGTAAGTGAATTGAAAAAGTTGTATGACTGCAAATTACAAATAGATTGTGTAATTTAAGTTACTTGAAATCTAGAAGTATCATATCAAGCCTTGAAGATATTCATTGTTCATGAGATAGATAAAATTAAACCCCATGCAGTCTCAGTAGCTTAGTTTAGGCCCAGATTTAATCACCTAAAAAGTAGTTGGCAGCCCACACATAAAGTTCAGTAGACTCCGTCTCATCCAAGGGCTGTTTAGTGGTACCCACATGTCATCCCAGTTATGGGGGAAGCATGATGGCTGGGTGCAGCGATGCAAGCCTATCTTCCTCGGCCACATGGGAAAATTAAGGAGTATGAGCGCTCAGGCCACCTTGCGCCTAAAGCAAGATCCCACCTCAAAAATAACCAGCCCCAAAAGGGCCAGTACCAGTTGTGCCCAGTGTAGTGATGCCTAAGACTAAAGTTGCCCCCCCCCCATCAATAAAAATCACAAAGTTGGTTTTAAAAGGGGGGAAGGGGCGCTACACCTCCCCTCCCCCCCAAATCAGCATGAAAGTAAATGTTGGTGAGTTTCTGATCTTTTTTGAAGACTTAATTTTAAATTCTTTCCTCTCTACAGATTGATAGGCAGCAGTTTGAAGAAACAGTTCGAACTCTAAATAATCTGTATGCAGAAGCAGAGAAGCTTGGGGGCCAGTCATATCTTGAAGGCTGTTTGGCTTGTTTAACAGCGTATACCATCTTCTTGTGCATGGAAACCCATTATGAGAAGGTACAGTTACATTTCTGTTCACAAAATCTCTTAAAATCACTGAAGTTTACATAACCATTAACTATATGGGCATTTATAATAGCAATAAATATTTTGTTGTTCTATGTCCAGAGCACCTAGGAGCAAGTCCAGGTGTCCAGAAATGGGTCACATTGGTATGTTCTCTTGGAGTTGACATACCAGTGTTCAGATTGGCCTATACTTATGGTAGCTGTAGAAAATAGGTATGTTCTCATTCTTTACAGCTTTCTCAGAATCCTTTTGCTTCATTTCCCCAACTTTCTGTCATCAGTCTTTACCTTCCCACCTGAGCTTATTTTATTTTTCTCCTCTTTCTATCTGCCTGTCAGATCCAGAGAAGCTGGCTTCTCAACTTGAAATGCCCAAAATTCAAGTGTCTCACTTCCCCATTGTGATCAACAGCACTCCTGTCTTTTTAGCACCATCTTTAGGTATGAAAGATAAAGGGAGGAGATATTTGTCAGTGACACCAACCTTTCACAATTTTCTCTGTAAATGGTGGTGTGTACTCTTCTGACTTTTCACAATTTCCTCTGTAAATGGTGGCGTGTGCTCTTCTGCCTCCTTACCTACTTTCTCTATTTCCCACCTGTCTCCTCCTGTCCTTCCCCTGCCACTCCTGCTAGATCAAAGCCTTCCCTGCCTTTCCACTTACTGTGGGTAGGTCAGGTCTAACTTCTTACCAGCTGTCTCCCCTCCCTTCTTTCTTTGGCAAACATTTGATTACTTATCAGTCACCAAAGATATCCTCTGTGATTTTCTTCCACTTAGAATGGCATATTCAAATGCTACCAGTTTTTATTTCCCATTTCCATCAAACTTCTCTTGACTTCTAATCAGAGTTATTTCGCTCTTCTGTATCCCTTATAAAATTTGATTTCCATCCCTTTTCTCACGCTTGTCATATTCTACTGTATAATTTAACAGTTTATGTTCTTGTCTTATTTGTTGTTCATCTATAGACAATGACCTAGCCATGTATTGAGTATATTAGGTACTCTTTGGATGTGTGGAATAAATGGCTTTAAGTTGGTCACTGTGAACTAAACATATCCAATAATTCTGACAATGTTTAAAACATGAAGCACTGTGAATACCATCTATATTGTATCCCACCTGATAGAAATATCCTGTGATTGTCTTACACTCTGGGATGGAGAGCAGGTATAGTTGCACCTGAAATACTGTGAGCCATTGGCTAAAATTCTGCTGTATTTGTTAAGAAGCCTGCTGATGTACATCCTCTTGGTCTAAGTAGCTTAAGTCCTATCACATAGAGAAGCAGCTAACTTACCTTTCTAAAATCAGACATTAACAAGGCTTAGATTCAGTTTTCAAGTCTGTTTATCTTAGTATCTTCTCTTGATAGCACATTTGGTAAGTGAATGCCAAGGGGCCCATTCATTTGATCAATATTTATTGAAAGCCTACTATGTGCCAAGCAGTGTGTCTGGACATAACAAAATAAGGCAAAAATGGTTGCTGACCTACCTTGTAGAGTTTGCAACTTCATGGTAACAAACTGGCAATAACAAGGAAGGGAGTAAAACTATTAAAATTGTTTGTGCGTGCGTACACGCACGCTCACATGTGCATGCTAGTACTTGGGTTTGAACTCAGGCCAGGATTTTGTCCTTCAGCTTTTTTGCTAAAAGCTGGTGCTCTGGCTACAGCTGCACTTCTGGCTTTTTGGTAGTTCATTAGAGGTAAGAGTCTCACGGTCTTTCCTACCTCAGTCCTCAGCTCTCAGCCTCCAGAGAAGCTAGACTTACAGTTGTGATCCCCCTGTGCCTGGCAAAACCATCTAAATCCTAAGTTGTAATAAGAGAATTGAAGGAAATAAACTGGCCTTTAATAGAAGATAATAGGAGGGGATTGGTTTAGACTATGTGACCAGAAAATACATTTAAGATGGTGGCATTTAACATGCCACCCAGTATAATTCATGCAGAGAGGGAAATGAATACAAAGGCCCAAGAAGGATGCTGGTTCCCTAGAACTGAAAACTGATAGCTGTAAAGGAGGGGCAAAATGACTAGAGATGGATTTGGAAAGGCAAGCAGGAACTGTTTCATACAGGAATGCATAAAGACATGTAAATTTTGTTTCTAGTACAAAGGTAGGCTACTCAAAGCTTTTTACACAAGAGAGGCACAAGATCTCCTTTATATCTTTTTGCCCTGTAGGACAAAAGCTTAAGACTGGAAATAGGGAAACAAATTAGAAAGTTCCCAAGAAGTTCTAACAAAGGAGATCACTGCTTGAACTAGAAACAGGGCACTGAGGATAGAAGAATGCAAATAATTTCAAGAGATATGTTGATAATCAAACCAAGACTTGGGAAGGAGCTGAATATAAGTAACAGAGGAGTGAAGTTACATCTATGGAAGGTTCCTTTTTTGTTTATTGTGCTGCTCCTGGGGCTCAAACCCAGGGCTAGGACACTATCCCTGAGCTTTTTTGCTTAATGCTAGCCCTGTTTCTTAAGCCACAGCTCCACCTCTGTGTGTGTGTGTGTGTGTGTGTGTGTGTGTGTGTGTGTGTGTGTCTGTCTGTCTGTCTGTCTGTCTGTCTGTCTGTATGCGTGTGTGTATGCATGTGTGTATGCATGCATGCCAGTACTGGGGTTTGAACTTGGGGCTTAGGTGCTTTCTCTGAGCTTTTGTGCTCAAGGCTAGCACTCTACCACTTGAGCCATAGCTCTACTTCCAACTTTTTTGTTGCTTAATTGGAGATAAGAACTTCACGAACTTTCCTGCCCAGACTGGCTCCAAACCTCCATCCTCAGATCTCAGCCTCCTGGGCATGAGCCACCAGTGCCTGGCCATTTTAATCATGTGTTTGTGAACTCATACAAGGTTTTTTGTTCTTGTTTGAACTTAGACTCCTGCTCATTAGGCAAATGCTCTACCACTTTTTCACTCAAGTGGACTTCTGCCACTTGAGTCCCAGCTCCACTGCCAGCGTTTTGGTGGTTTCAGCTATCAGCCTCCTGAGTAGCTAGGATTACAGGTGTGAGCCACCAGCACCTGGCACACACACACACACACACACACACACACACACACACACACACACTTGGGTTTATAGAATATATAAGCCATTCTTTTATAGCTCTATTCAAAGATCTCTTTTTATGGAATATATATTATAAGGCAAGCAAAGTAGTTAAGAAACCAAGACTTAAAACCTAACCACATTTTTTAATAGATTATTATTTTTAGGAATGGAAAGTGAATTACTAGATCATATAAAATTAATAACTGAAATAATTAATATATGGTCTAGAAAACTCTTTAAGTGTGTATCTTTAGTTTTGATAAAATGATAGGAAAGTGAGAACAATAGCCCTTTTCCCCAGTTTGTTCTCTAGGAATTTCTGTGCTACTTAATATTTTATGAAAGAACAGGGTTGAGTCATTTACTATTGTTTTAAATACTAAAATTTCTCATCTACAAATGGTTCACCAAATAAGATAACACTTAAACTTTGTCATATGGGTTAAAGTTGTTTTGGGGTTTTGTTTTTTTTGTCAGTCCTGGGGACTACACTCCGGGCCTGAGCACTGTCCCTGGCTTCTTTTTGCTCAGGGCTAGCACTCTACCACTTGAGCCACAGCGCCACTTCCGGCTCTTTCCATATATGTGATGCTGGGGAATCGAACCCAGGGCTTCATGTATACGAGGCAAACAATCTACCACTAGGCCATATTCCCAGCCCCGGGTTAAAGTTTTTGAAATTGTAAATAGGCCTTTTAAAACTTGCTGGAACAATCGTGTGTTTTTACCCTATAGTATGCTATCTATTGATTTGAAGTGAACATAAAGACTGCAGTGTTTTGTTCTGTTGTTGCCATCTATTATAACTGGAGAACAAATGAGCTTGTAGAGGTTCTCCTCAATAACTCTCTCCCTTGTTTGTCAGCTAGAAAGCATCCCTTTTGCCTGTGTGCTATGAGCTATGAATCCAGCAATTAGAAGAGGACACAGAGTATTTGCTGAAAATGCTTAGCTCCTGATGCGCTTAGCTCCCACTGAGTTGGTTTTCTCGAAGAGCAAGTAGACTGCTTCCAGTTTAATGTTCTTTCTGGAGGCTGATTGTGTTTCATTTTGTAAATATTACACAAATTCAGGTTGTATGGAGAGCCTGATGAGAATAACTAAGGGACTTCTGTGAAATGTTATGCTTTGTTTTGACAATGATTTGTGAAGCATAATAAAATGTGAGTAAAAGATGAACCAAAAGTGCCTTGTGGTACGGATGGTGCTTGGGGTTGTAGTATGAGTATATTGATGGTTCATGTTGCTGAAGAGACAGGAAGTTTATAAGCATCTTAGTTATGGTAGTCCTACCTTTACCAAAGTAGCATAAGAGCTTATACAAAAAGAAAAAAAAAAATAGTTTTCCTTCTAAACTGTTACTCAGCTACGTGTGAATGTTACTTAAGTTTAAAAAAACAACAACAACAACAAAACTTAGCCTGACAAAGTTGCCTTACTAGTAGCCTGTGCCCACGGAGAGGAAAGGGGAAACTGTTCTGCAGAAAGCCTTTCTTCAGAACCAGGCATGCACACATTTTTCCAAGTGTGCCCTCCAGTGTTCACGGACTGAGGTGAATGAAGATTGAAGTTCCACTTGTACACTCTGGCAGTTGGCCTGAGAAGGCAATTGGACAGAAGATTGAGAATCCTAAGATGGACATCCTTCTAAACTGCTTCCTTTTGTTCATTACTTCAGGACACCTGGCAGGTGCACTGATCGAAGGAGGTTTTTGCTCCTAATGCCAAGCATAGTTCAGATTCTTTGAAAGTTGAAAATGAGACAGTGATAGGTATTGCATCAGGTAATTTGGTAGGAAAAAAATCTTTTTTCAGAAATAGTGTATTTAATTTATTAAAGAGCCAGGCACATTGCTCGTTCAGTAACATCACTGTGTTTTTACATCTCCAGAGATGTAAAATGGGTAAGCTTTATTTTCCTTCATTAAGAAAATTATTTAGAGTGCATTTAAATTCTAAATCAATTACAGCAGTCATCTAAATTGTAACATCCTACTTGTTTAGTTTAGCCTGGTATATCATGCACTTTTACATCCTTGCTTAACTACCAACTGTATTTTCATACAGTTGGTTTTTTTCCTTTATG